>NC_064847.1:15634837-15906474 GCF_024166365.1 Elephas maximus indicus
TACCCTTCCTCTTCTCCTCCCTTATGGAACCTCTTTCTTCCCTGAGCGATGAGCTTTTCGACCCCCCTTACTGAAAATCAGTGTCGTCCAAGCGCTGAAGGACCCTCACTCCCTTTACAGAGCCTTAGTGTTCCCTGAGCGCTGAGTCTTCCTCTCCTCTTCCTTGTAGAAACTCAGTGATCCCTAAGCATTGAGTCTTCATCTCTTCCTCCCCTGACAGTACCTCAGTTTTCCATAAGAGCTGGGTCTTCCTCTCTTCCACCGCAGGAAAAAAACTCGCTGTCTCCTTTAACGCTGAGCTGTCCTATTCTCCTCCCTTGACAGAACCTCAGTATACCCTCATTTTTGAGCCTTCCTTTACTAATCTCTTCGAGACCTTCGGTGTCTCCTAACTGCTGAGCTTCCTCTCTTCCTTCCTTTGAAAATCTCCAAGTCCCCTCATTTCTGAGACTTCCTCTCCTCTCCCCTTACAGAACCTCCTTGTGCTTTAGACCCTGAGTCTTATTCTTTTCCTACCTTGGCAGAACTTCTGTGCTTCTTAAGCACTGAGTCTTCCTCTATTCTCCTTGACAGCCTATTTTTCCCCTAAGAGCTCACTTTTTCTCTTTTTTCCCTTACAAAAGCACGGGCCCCCCTAAGATATGAGTCTTCCTTTCCTGTTCCCTTACACCTCACTCTTCGCCTATGTTAAAAATCCTGGGCGTTCCCTACTCGCTGAGTCTTGTTCTGTGCCTCACTCGACAGTACCTTGGTGTCCTGTAAGCACTGAGTCTTCCTCTCCCCCTCCCTTATAAAACCTCATTGTCCCCTAAGCACTGAATCCTCCTCTCTTGATCCCTTCACAGAACTTCGTTTTCCCCTAAGTGCTGAGTCTTCTTCTCCGCCTCTCTTGGCAGTACCTCGGTGTCTTCTAATGGGTGAATCTTGCTCGCCTCCTACCCTGACGGAACCTCAGAGGCCCCTAAACTTTGACTCTTCCTCTCCTAATCTGTTGTAAACCTTGGTGATCCACAAGCGCTGAGGTTTCCTCTCCTAATCCTTTACAGAACTTCGGTGTCCCCTAAGGGCTAAATGTTCCTCTCCACACTTACCGAAAATCAGTGTTTCCTTTGCATTGAGTTCTCCTGTCATCTTCTTTCACAGAACCTCCGTGTCCCCCAAGAGGTTTTTTCTCGTCTCCTCCTTCCTGGACAAAACCTCGGTGTCCCCTCTGCGTTCAGTCTTCCACTTCTCCTCCCGTACAAAACCTCACTGTCCCCTAATCGATGGTTCTTCCTCCCCTTGTCCCTTACAGAACTTCAGTGTGTCTTAAACTAGGAGTCTTCCTCTCCTCCTCCTTTGATATTACCACATTTTTCCTAAGCCTTCACTCTTTGTTTCCTCTCTCCTTTACTAAACCCCATGTCCCCTATGCGTTGAATCTTCCTCTCCTTCTCCCTTGAGAGAATCTCCCTGTACTCTAAGCACTGAATATTTCTTTGCTTCTACCTTGGCAGAACCTCGATATCTGCTGAGCACAGCGTCTTCCTCATCTTCTCCCAAACCAACTGTCTCTGTCTCCTAAGCGCTGAGTCTTCATCACCTCCTCCCTTACAGAAACTCACTGCTGCTAAGCGCTCGAGACTTCCTCCTCTCCTCCCTTCCAGAGCCTCGGTCTTCCCTAAGTGCTGAGCCTTCCTCTCCTCCTCCCTTGACAGAAAGGCAGTGTTCGCTACACGTGGAATCTACCTCTTCTGCTCCATTGACAGAACCTCGGTGTCCCCTGACTGCTGAATCTTTACTCTGCTCCTACCTTGAATCTCGGTGTCTCCTAACTGCTGAGCTTCCTCTCTTCCTTCCTTTGAAAATCCCAAACTCTCCTAATTTCTGAGTCTTCCTCTCCTCCCCCCTTACAGAACCTAGGTGTGTTTTAAACCCTGAGTCTTAATCTTTTCCTACCTTGGCAGAACATCTGTGTCTCTTAAGCACTGAGCCTTCCTCTCCCCTCCTTCACAGCCTGTGTGTGTCCTAAGCGCTGACTCTTTCTCTCTTTTTCCCTTAGAAGCACGGGTTCCCCTAAGTGATGAGTCTTTCTTTCCTATTCCCTTACACAACCTCACTCTCCGCCTATCTTAAAAATCCTGGGCGTCCCGTAAGCGCTGAGTTTTGTTCTGTGCTTCACTCGGCAGTACCTTGGTGTCCTCGAAGCGCTGAGTCTTCCCCTCCCCCTCCCTGATAAAACCTCAGTGCCCCCTAGGCGCTGAGTCCTCCTCTCCTCATCCCTTGAGAGAACTTCGGTGTCCCCTAAGCGCTGAGCCTTCTCCACCTCTTTTGGCAGTACCTTGATGTCTCCTAAGGGCTGAATCTTCCTCTCAACCTACCCTGACGCAACCTCAGAGGACCCTAAACTCTGACTCTTCCCTTCCTCGTGTGTTATAAAACCTCGGAGATCCACAAGCACTGAGGCTTCCTCTTCTCCCCCTATACAGAACCTCGCTGTCCCCTACCTGCTAAATGTTCCTCTCCTCCCTTACGCCAAATCACTGTTTCTTATGCATTGAGTCTTTCTATCATCCTCCATCACAGAACCTAGGTGACCACCAAGAGGTGGTTCTTCCTCTCCTCCTTCCTTGACAAAACCCCGTGTCCCCTATGCGTTGAGTGTTCCGCACCTCCTCTGATACAGAACCTCGCTCTCCCGTAATCACTGATTCTTCCTCTCCTCCTCCCTTAAATCGTTAGTGTTTTTTCAAGACTTGGTCTTCCTCTTCTCTTCCGCTACAGAACCTCTCTCTCCCCTGAGTCATGAGTCTTTCCACCTCCCTTAGTGAAAATCCGTGTTGCCCAAGCAGTGAGCCTTCCTCTCCTTCTTCCTTATGGAACCTCAGTGTCCCCTATGCGCTGAGTTCTTCTCTCCTCATCCTTTGACAGAAGTACGGTGTTGCCTAAGCACTGAGTCGTCTTCTCCGCTTAACTTGCCATTACCTCATTGTTGTCTATGGGCTTAATCTTCCTCTCCTCCTACCTTGACAGAACCTCAGAGGCCCCTAAACTCTGACTCTCCCTCTCCTCATGCGTTCTAAAACCATGGTGATCCAAAAGCGCTGCGGCTTCTTTTCCTCCTACTTTACAGAACCTCAGTGTCCTCTAAATGTTCCCCTCCTTCAGCCGTACAGAAAAGCAGTGTTCCCCATGCATTGAGATTCCTATTCTCCTCCCTCACTGAACCTCAGTGTACCCGAAGAGGTCTTTTTTCGTCTCCTCCTTCCTTCACAAAACCTCTTTGTCCCCTGTGCGTTGAGTCTTCCACTTCTGCTCCCTTACACAACCTCACTCTCCCCTCATCGCTGATTCTTCCACTCTTTGTCCCTTACAGAACTTCGGTGTGTCTTAAACTCTGAGTCTTCCTCTCCTCCTCCTTTGATATTACCACATTTTTCCTAAGCCTTCGCGCTTTGTCTCCTCCTCCCTTTACAGAACCCCATGTCCCCTATGCACTGAGTCTTCCTCTCCTTCTCCCTTGAGAGAATCTCCGTGCTCTCTAAGAACTGAATCTTTCTCTACTACCTTGGCAGAACCTCGATATCTGCTGCATACAGCGTCTTCCTCATCTCCTCCCATACAAACCATCTATGTCTCCTAAGTGCTGAGTCTTCATCACCTCCTGCCTTACAGAAACTCACTGTTGCTAAGCTCTCAAGACTTCCTCCTCTCCTACCTTACAGAGCCTCAGTCTTCCATCAGTGCTGAGCCTTCCTCTCCTCCTCCCTTGACAGAACAGTAGTGTTCGCTTCACGCGGAATCTTCGTTTTCGGCTCCTTTGACAGATCCTCGGTGTCCCCTAAGTGCTGAATCTTTACTCTGCTTCTACCTTGATAGAATCTCGGTGTCTCCTAAGTGCTGAGCCTTCCTCTGCTCCTGTCTTGACAGAACCTCAGTGTCCCTTCAGCGCTGAGTTTTCTTCTCTAGCACCATTACTGAACATCAGTGTCCACTAAGTATTGAGTTTTCTTCTGCTCCTCCCTTACAGCACCTCCGTTTCCTCTAAAGCCTGAGTCTTCCTTTCCTTCTCCCTTACATTACCGTGGTCCCCCTTGGTCACTCACTCTTCCTCTGGGTCTCCATCACAGAAACTCGGTGTACCATAAGTTCTGAGACCTCCTCTCCTCTCTCCTTACAGAATTTCGGTGGCCCTTAAACACTGCGTATTCCTCCCCTCCTCCCTTACAGAACCTTGGTGTGCACTGAGCGCTGAGTATTCCTGTCCTCCTCTCTTCAGAGAACCTGTTCCCTAAGCACTCAGTCTTCCTTTGTCCACTCTTGACAGAACCTTGAAGACATCTGAGCACTGAATCTTCCTCTCGTGTTCCCTTACAGAGTCTCAGTGTCCACTTATCCTGGAGACTTCCTCTTCTCCTGTCTTACAAATCCTCGGTGTTCCCTAAGTGCAGTCTTCCTCTCCTGCTCCCTTACACAACCTCAGGGTTCCCTAAGCATTGAGTCTTCTTTCCTTTCCATCCTTACAAAACCTCAGTGTCCCCTACTCGGTGGTCTTTCCTCTCCTTTCACCTTACAGAACCTCAGTGTTCTTTCAACCCTGAGTCTTCCTCTACCCTCCTAGAGAGAGCCTCAGTGCCCTATCACAGCTCAGCCCTCTTTTCTTCCTCCATTACATATCAGTGCTGTTACATGAGCATTGAGTCTTCTTCTCCCTGGACGGAACCTTAGTGTTCCCTTAGCTCTGAACCATCCTTTCCTCTTCCCTTACAGATTTTGTCTGCCCCCTCCAAGCTCTGATTCTTCTTCTCCTCGTCGCTTTCAAAACCTCCATGTACCCTAAGCTCTGAAACTTCCTCTTGTCCTCACTTTGAAACCTCGGTGTCACATAACCGCTGTGTTTTCTCTCCACGCCCTCTTAAATACTGTCAAAATCCCCAAGGGCTGAGACTTCCTTTCCTCTTCGCTTAAACAACCTTGGGGTCCCTTCTGCCCGAACCTTCCTCTCCACTTCTCTTGTATAATCTCGGTTTACCCAAAGCACCGAGCCTTGCTCCCATCTCTTTGAGAACCACTGTGTCCCCCAAGTGCTGACACTTTCTTCCTTCTTTACAGAACCTTGGTGTCCCCTACGCGCTGCTTTTTTCTCTCCTCCTCCATTACAAACCTTGTTCCTTCAGCGCTTACCCTTCCTCTTCTCCTCCCTTATGGAACCTCTTTCTTCCCTGAGCGATGAGCTTTTCGACCCCCCTTACTGAAAATCAGTGTCGTCCAAGCGCTGAAGGACCCTCACTCCCTTTACAGAGCCTTAGTGTTCCCTGAGCGCTGAGTCTTCCTCTCCTCTTCCTTGTAGAAACTCAGTGATCCCTAAGCATTGAGTCTTCATCTCTTCCTCCCCTGACAGTACCTCAGTTTTCCATAAGAGCTGGGTCTTCCTCTCTTCCACCGCAGGAAAAAAACTCGCTGTCTCCTTTAACGCTGAGCTGTCCTATTCTCCTCCCTTGACAGAACCTCAGTATACCCTCATTTTTGAGCCTTCCTTTACTAATCTCTTCGAGACCTTCGGTGTCTCCTAACTGCTGAGCTTCCTCTCTTCCTTCCTTTGAAAATCTCCAAGTCCCCTCATTTCTGAGACTTCCTCTCCTCTCCCCTTACAGAACCTCCTTGTGCTTTAGACCCTGAGTCTTATTCTTTTCCTACCTTGGCAGAACTTCTGTGCTTCTTAAGCACTGAGTCTTCCTCTATTCTCCTTGACAGCCTATTTTTCCCCTAAGAGCTCACTTTTTCTCTTTTTTCCCTTACAAAAGCACGGGCCCCCCTAAGATATGAGTCTTCCTTTCCTGTTCCCTTACACCTCACTCTTCGCCTATGTTAAAAATCCTGGGCGTTCCCTACTCGCTGAGTCTTGTTCTGTGCCTCACTCGACAGTACCTTGGTGTCCTGTAAGCACTGAGTCTTCCTCTCCCCCTCCCTTATAAAACCTCATTGTCCCCTAAGCACTGAATCCTCCTCTCTTGATCCCTTCACAGAACTTCGTTTTCCCCTAAGTGCTGAGTCTTCTTCTCCGCCTCTCTTGGCAGTACCTCGGTGTCTTCTAATGGGTGAATCTTGCTCGCCTCCTACCCTGACGGAACCTCAGAGGCCCCTAAACTTTGACTCTTCCTCTCCTAATCTGTTGTAAACCTTGGTGATCCACAAGCGCTGAGGTTTCCTCTCCTAATCCTTTACAGAACTTCGGTGTCCCCTAAGGGCTAAATGTTCCTCTCCACACTTACCGAAAATCAGTGTTTCCTTTGCATTGAGTTCTCCTGTCATCTTCTTTCACAGAACCTCCGTGTCCCCCAAGAGGTTTTTTCTCGTCTCCTCCTTCCTGGACAAAACCTCGGTGTCCCCTCTGCGTTCAGTCTTCCACTTCTCCTCCCGTACAAAACCTCACTGTCCCCTAATCGATGGTTCTTCCTCCCCTTGTCCCTTACAGAACTTCAGTGTGTCTTAAACTAGGAGTCTTCCTCTCCTCCTCCTTTGATATTACCACATTTTTCCTAAGCCTTCACTCTTTGTTTCCTCTCTCCTTTACTAAACCCCATGTCCCCTATGCGTTGAATCTTCCTCTCCTTCTCCCTTGAGAGAATCTCCCTGTACTCTAAGCACTGAATATTTCTTTGCTTCTACCTTGGCAGAACCTCGATATCTGCTGAGCACAGCGTCTTCCTCATCTTCTCCCAAACCAACTGTCTCTGTCTCCTAAGCGCTGAGTCTTCATCACCTCCTCCCTTACAGAAACTCACTGCTGCTAAGCGCTCGAGACTTCCTCCTCTCCTCCCTTCCAGAGCCTCGGTCTTCCCTAAGTGCTGAGCCTTCCTCTCCTCCTCCCTTGACAGAAAGGCAGTGTTCGCTACACATGGAATCTTCCTCTTCTGCTCCATTGACAGAACCTCGGTGTCCCCTGACTGCTGAATCTTTACTCTGCTCCTACCTTGAATCTCGGTGTCTCCTAACTGCTGAGCTTCCTCTCTTCCTTCCTTTGAAAATCCCAAACTCTCCTAATTTCTGAGTCTTCCTCTCCTCCCCCCTTACAGAACCTAGGTGTGTTTTAAACCCTGAGTCTTAATCTTTTCCTACCTTGGCAGAACATCTGTGTCTCTTAAGCACTGAGCCTTCCTCTCCCCTCCTTCACAGCCTGTGTGTGTCCTAAGCGCTGACTCTTTCTCTCTTTTTCCCTTAGAAGCACGGGTTCCCCTAAGTGATGAGTCTTTCTTTCCTATTCCCTTACACAACCTCACTCTCCGCCTATCTTAAAAATCCTGGGCGTCCCGTAAGCGCTGAGTTTTGTTCTGTGCTTCACTCGACAGTACCTTGGTGTCCTCTAAGCGCTGAGTCTTCCCCTCCCCCTCCCTGATAAAACCTCAGTGCCCCCTAGGCGCTGAGTCCTCCTCTCCTCATCCCTTGAGAGAACTTCGGTGTCCCCTAAGCGCTGAGCCTTCTCCACCTCTTTTGGCAGTACCTTGATGTCTCCTAAGGGCTGAATCTTCCTCTCAACCTACCCTGACGCAACCTCAGAGGACCCTAAACTCTGACTCTTCCCTTCCTCGTGTGTTATAAAACCTCGGAGATCCACAAGCACTGAGGCTTCCTCTTCTCCCCCTATACAGAACCTCGCTGTCCCCTACCTGCTAAATGTTCCTCTCCTCCCTTACGCCAAATCACTGTTTCTTATGCATTGAGTCTTTCTATCAGCCTCCATGACAGAACCTAGGTGACCACCAAGAGGTGGTTCTTCCTCTCCTCCTTCCTTGACAAAACCCCGTGTCCCCTATGTGTTGAGTGTTCCGCACCTCCTCTGATACAGAACCTCGCTCTCCCGTAATCACTGATTCTTCCTCTCCTCCTCCCTTAAATCGTTAGTGTTTTTTCAAGACTTGGTCTTCCTCTTCTCTTCCGCTACAGAACCTCTCTCTCCCCTGAGTCATGAGTCTTTCCACCTCCCTTAGTGAAAATCCGTGTTGCCCAAGCAGTGAGCCTTCCTCTCCTTCTTCCTTATGGAACCTCAGTGTCCCCTATGCGCTGAGTTCTTCTCTCCTCATCCTTTGACAGAAGTACGGTGTTGCCTAAGCACTGAGTCGTCTTCTCCGCTTAACTTGCCATTACCTCATTGTTGTCTATGGGCTTAATCTTCCTCTCCTCCTACCTTGACAGAACCTCAGAGGCCCCTAAACTCTGACTCTCCCTCTCCTCATGCGTTCTAAAACCATGGTGATCCAAAAGCGCTGCGGCTTCTTTTCCTCCTACTTTACAGAACCTCAGTGTCCTCTAAATGTTCCCCTCCTTCAGCCGTACAGAAAAGCAGTGTTCCCCATGCATTGAGATTCCTATTCTCCTCCCTCGCTGAACCTCAGTGTACCCGAAGAGGTCTTTTTTCGTCTCCTCCTTCCTTCACAAAACCTCTTTGTCCCCTGTGCGTTGAGTCTTCCACTTCTGCTCCCTTACACAACCTCACTCTCCCCTCATCGCTGATTCTTCCACTCTTTGTCCCTTACAGAACTTCGGTGTGTCTTAAACTCTGAGTCTTCCTCTCCTCCTCCTTTGATAGTACCACATTTTTCCTAAGCCTTCGCGCTTTGTCTCCTCCTCCCTTTACAGAACCCCATGTCCCCTATGCACTGAGTCTTCCTCTCCTTCTCCCTTGAGAGAATCTCCGTGCTCTCTAAGAACTGAATCTTTCTCTACTCCTACCTTGGCAGAACCTCGATATCTGCTGCATACAGCGTCTTCCTCATCTCCTCCCATACAAACCATCTATGTCTCCTAAGTGCTGAGTCTTCATCACCTCCTGCCTTACAGAAACTCACTGTTGCTACGCTCTCAAGACTTCCTCCTCTCCTACCTTACAGAGCCTCAGTCTTCCATCAGTGCTGAGCCTTCCTCTCCTCCTCCCTTGACAGAACAGTAGTGTTCGCTTCACGCGGAATCTTCGTTTTCGGCTCCTTTGACAGATCCTCGGTGTCCCCTAAGTGCTGAATCTTTACTCTGCTTCTACCTTGATAGAATCTCGGTGTCTCCTAAGTGCTGAGCCTTCCTCTGCTCCTGTCTTGACAGAACCTCAGTGTCCCTTCAGCGCTGAGTTTTCTTCTCTAGCACCATTACTGAACATCAGTGTCCACTAAGTATTGAGTTTTCTTCTGCTCCTCCCTTACAGCACCTCGGTTTCCTCTAAAGCCTGAGTCTTCCTTTCCTTCTCCCTTACATTACCGTGGTCCCCCTTGGTCACTCACTCTTCCTCTGGGTCTCCATCACAGAAACTCGGTGTACCATAACTTCTGAGACCTCCTCTCCTCTCTCCTTACAGAATTTCGGTGGCCCTTAAACACTGCGTATTCCTCCCCTCCTCCCTTACAGAACCTTGGTGTGCACTGAGCGCTGAGTATTCCTGTCCTCCTCTCTTCAGAGAACCTGTTCCCTAAGCACTCAGTCTTCCTTTGTCCACTCTTGACAGAACCTTGAAGACATCTGAGCACTGAATCTTCCTCTCGTGTTCCCTTACAGAGTCTCAGTGTCCACTTATCCTGGAGACTTCCTCTTCTCCTGTCTTACAAATCCTCGGTGTTCCCTAAGTGCAGTCTTCCTCTCCTGCTCCCTTACACAACCTCAGGGTTCCCTAAGCATTGAGTCTTCTTTCCTTTCCATCCTTACAAAACCTCAGTGTCCCCTACTCGGTGGTCTTTCCTCTCCTTTCACCTTACAGAACCTCAGTGTTCTTTCAACCCTGAGTCTTCCTCTACCCTCCCTAGAGAGAGCCTCAGTGCCCTATCACAGCTCAGCCCTCTTTTCTTCCTCCATTACATATCAGTGCTGTTACATGAGCATTGAGTCTTCTTCTCCCTGGACGGAACCTTAGTGTTCCCTTAGCTCTGAACCATCCTTTCCTCTTCCCTTACAGATTTTGTCTGCCCCCTCCAAGCTCTGATTCTTCTTCTCCTCGTCGCTTTCAAAACCTCCATGTACCCTAAGCTCTGAAACTTCCTCTTGTCCTCACTTTGAAACCTCGGTGTCACATAACCGCTGTGTTTTCTCTCCACGCCCTCTTAAATACTGTCAAAATCCCCAAGGGCTGAGACTTCCTTTCCTCTTCGCTTAAACAACCTTGGGGTCCCTTCTGCCCGAACCTTCCTCTCCACTTCTCTTGTATAATCTCGGTTTACCCAAAGCACCGAGCCTTGCTCCCATCTCTTTGAGAACCACTGTGTCCCCCAAGTGCTGACACTTTCTTCCTTCTTTACAGAACCTTGGTGTCCCCTACGCGCTGCTTTTTTCTCTCCTCCTCCATTACAAACCTTGTTGTTCCTTCAGCGCTTACCCTTCCTCTTCTCCTCCCTTATGGAACCTCTTTCTTCCCTGAGCGATGAGCTTTTCGACCCCCCTTACTGAAAATCAGTGTCGTCCAAGCGCTGAAGGACCCTCACTCCCTTTACAGAGCCTTAGTGTTCCCTGAGCGCTGAGTCTTCCTCTCCTCTTCCTTGTAGAAACTCAGTGATCCCTAAGCATTGAGTCTTCATCTCTTCCTCCCCTGACAGTACCTCAGTTTTCCATAAGAGCTGGGTCTTCCTCTCTTCCACCGCAGGAAAAAAACTCGCTGTCTCCTTTAACGCTGAGCTGTCCTATTCTCCTCCCTTGACAGAACCTCAGTATACCCTCATTTTTGAGCCTTCCTTTACTAATCTCTTCGAGACCTTCGGTGTCTCCTAACTGCTGAGCTTCCTCTCTTCCTTCCTTTGAAAATCTCCAAGTCCCCTCATTTCTGAGACTTCCTCTCCTCTCCCCTTACAGAACCTCCTTGTGCTTTAGACCCTGAGTCTTATTCTTTTCCTACCTTGGCAGAACTTCTGTGCTTCTTAAGCACTGAGTCTTCCTCTATTCTCCTTGACAGCCTATTTTTCCCCTAAGAGCTCACTTTTTCTCTTTTTTCCCTTACAAAAGCACGGGCCCCCCTAAGATATGAGTCTTCCTTTCCTGTTCCCTTACACCTCACTCTTCGCCTATGTTAAAAATCCTGGGCGTTCCCTACTCGCTGAGTCTTGTTCTGTGCCTCACTCGACAGTACCTTGGTGTCCTGTAAGCACTGAGTCTTCCTCTCCCCCTCCCTTATAAAACCTCATTGTCCCCTAAGCACTGAATCCTCCTCTCTTGATCCCTTCACAGAACTTCGTTTTCCCCTAAGTGCTGAGTCTTCTTCTCCGCCTCTCTTGGCAGTACCTCGGTGTCTTCTAATGGGTGAATCTTGCTCGCCTCCTACCCTGACGGAACCTCAGAGGCCCCTAAACTTTGACTCTTCCTCTCCTAATCTGTTGTAAACCTTGGTGATCCACAAGCGCTGAGGTTTCCTCTCCTAATCCTTTACAGAACTTCGGTGTCCCCTAAGGGCTAAATGTTCCTCTCCACACTTACCGAAAATCAGTGTTTCCTTTGCATTGAGTTCTCCTGTCATCTTCTTTCACAGAACCTCCGTGTCCCCCAAGAGGTTTTTTCTCGTCTCCTCCTTCCTGGACAAAACCTCGGTGTCCCCTCTGCGTTCAGTCTTCCACTTCTCCTCCCGTACAAAACCTCACTGTCCCCTAATCGATGGTTCTTCCTCCCCTTGTCCCTTACAGAACTTCAGTGTGTCTTAAACTAGGAGTCTTCCTCTCCTCCTCCTTTGATATTACCACATTTTTCCTAAGCCTTCACTCTTTGTTTCCTCTCTCCTTTACTAAACCCCATGTCCCCTATGCGTTGAATCTTCCTCTCCTTCTCCCTTGAGAGAATCTCCCTGTACTCTAAGCACTGAATATTTCTTTGCTTCTACCTTGGCAGAACCTCGATATCTGCTGAGCACAGCGTCTTCCTCATCTTCTCCCAAACCAACTGTCTCTGTCTCCTAAGCGCTGAGTCTTCATCACCTCCTTCCTTACAGAAACTCACTGCTGCTAAGCGCTCGAGACTTCCTCCTCTCCTCCCTTCCAGAGCCTCGGTCTTCCCTAAGTGCTGAGCCTTCCTCTCCTCCTCCCTTGACAGAAAGGCAGTGTTCGCTACACGTGGAATCTTCCTCTTCTGCTCCATTGACAGAACCTCGGTGTCCCCTGACTGCTGAATCTTTACTCTGCTCCTACCTTGAATCTCGGTGTCTCCTAACTGCTGAGCTTCCTCTCTTCCTTCCTTTGAAAATCCCAAACTCTCCTAATTTCTGAGTCTTCCTCTCCTCCCCCCTTACAGAACCTAGGTGTGTTTTAAACCCTGAGTCTTAATCTTTTCCTACCTTGGCAGAACATCTGTGTCTCTTAAGCACTGAGCCTTCCTCTCCCCTCCTTCACAGCCTGTGTGTGTCCTAAGCGCTGACTCTTTCTCTCTTTTTCCCTTAGAAGCACGGGTTCCCCTAAGTGATGAGTCTTTCTTTCCTATTCCCTTACACAACCTCACTCTCCGCCTATCTTAAAAATCCTGGGCGTCCCGTAAGCGCTGAGTTTTGTTCTGTGCTTCACTCGACAGTACCTTGGTGTCCTCTAAGCGCTGAGTCTTCCCCTCCCCCTCCCTGATAAAACCTCAGTGCCCCCTAGGCGCTGAGTCCTCCTCTCCTCATCCCTTGAGAGAACTTCGGTGTCCCCTAAGCGCTGAGCCTTCTCCACCTCTTTTGGCAGTACCTTGATGTCTCCTAAGGGCTGAATCTTCCTCTCAACCTACCCTGACGCAACCTCAGAGGACCCTAAACTCTGACTCTTCCCTTCCTCGTGTGTTATAAAACCTCGGAGATCCACAAGCACTGAGGCTTCCTCTTCTCCCCCTATACAGAACCTCGCTGTCCCCTACCTGCTAAATGTTCCTCTCCTCCCTTACGCCAAATCACTGTTTCTTATGCATTGAGTCTTTCTATCAGCCTCCATGACAGAACCTAGGTGACCACCAAGAGGTGGTTCTTCCTCTCCTCCTTCCTTGACAAAACCCCGTGTCCCCTATGCGTTGAGTGTTCCGCACCTCCTCTGATACAGAACCTCGCTCTCCCGTAATCACTGATTCTTCCTCTCCTCCTCCCTTAAATCGTTAGTGTTTTTTCAAGACTTGGTCTTCCTCTTCTCTTCCGCTACAGAACCTCTCTCTCCCCTGAGTCATGAGTCTTTCCACCTCCCTTAGTGAAAATCCGTGTTGCCCAAGCAGTGAGCCTTCCTCTCCTTCTTCCTTATGGAACCTCAGTGTCCCCTATGCGCTGAGTTCTTCTCTCCTCATCCTTTGACAGAAGTACGGTGTTGCCTAAGCACTGAGTCGTCTTCTCCGCTTAACTTGCCATTACCTCATTGTTGTCTATGGGCTTAATCTTCCTCTCCTCCTACCTTGACAGAACCTCAGAGGCCCCTAAACTCTGACTCTCCCTCTCCTCATGCGTTCTAAAACCATGGTGATCCAAAAGCGCTGCGGCTTCTTTTCCTCCTACTTTACAGAACCTCAGTGTCCTCTAAATGTTCCCCTCCTTCAGCCGTACAGAAAAGCAGTGTTCCCCATGCATTGAGATTCCTATTCTCCTCCCTCGCTGAACCTCAGTGTACCCGAAGAGGTCTTTTTTCGTCTCCTCCTTCCTTCACAAAACCTCTTTGTCCCCTGTGCGTTGAGTCTTCCACTTCTGCTCCCTTACACAACCTCACTCTCCCCTCATCGCTGATTCTTCCACTCTTTGTCCCTTACAGAACTTCGGTGTGTCTTAAACTCTGAGTCTTCCTCTCCTCCTCCTTTGATAGTACCACATTTTTCCTAAGCCTTCGCGCTTTGTCTCCTCCTCCCTTTACAGAACCCCATGTCCCCTATGCACTGAGTCTTCCTCTCCTTCTCCCTTGAGAGAATCTCCGTGCTCTCTAAGAACTGAATCTTTCTCTACTCCTACCTTGGCAGAACCTCGATATCTGCTGCATACAGCGTCTTCCTCATCTCCTCCCATACAAACCATCTATGTCTCCTAAGTGCTGAGTCTTCATCACCTCCTGCCTTACAGAAACTCACTGTTGCTACGCTCTCAAGACTTCCTCCTCTCCTACCTTACAGAGCCTCAGTCTTCCATCAGTGCTGAGCCTTCCTCTCCTCCTCCCTTGACAGAACAGTAGTGTTCGCTTCACGCGGAATCTTCGTTTTCGGCTCCTTTGACAGATCCTCGGTGTCCCCTAAGTGCTGAATCTTTACTCTGCTTCTACCTTGATAGAATCTCGGTGTCTCCTAAGTGCTGAGCCTTCCTCTGCTCCTGTCTTGACAGAACCTCAGTGTCCCTTCAGCGCTGAGTTTTCTTCTCTAGCACCATTACTGAACATCAGTGTCCACTAAGTATTGAGTTTTCTTCTGCTCCTCCCTTACAGCACCTCCGTTTCCTCTAAAGCCTGAGTCTTCCTTTCCTTCTCCCTTACATTACCGTGGTCCCCCTTGGTCACTCACTCTTCCTCTGGGTCTCCATCACAGAAACTCGGTGTACCATAACTTCTGAGACCTCCTCTCCTCTCTCCTTACAGAATTTCGGTGGCCCTTAAACACTGCGTATTCCTCCCCTCCTTCCTTACAGAACCTTGGTGTGCACTGAGCGCTGAGTATTCCTGTCCTCCTCTCTTCAGAGAACCTGTTCCCTAAGCACTCAGTCTTCCTTTGTCCACTCTTGACAGAACCTTGAAGACATCTGAGCACTGAATCTTCCTCTCGTGTTCCCTTACAGAGTCTCAGTGTCCACTTATCCTGGAGACTTCCTCTTCTCCTGTCTTACAAATCCTCGGTGTTCCCTAAGTGCAGTCTTCCTCTCCTGCTCCCTTACACAACCTCAGGGTTCCCTAAGCATTGAGTCTTCTTTCCTTTCCATCCTTACAAAACCTCAGTGTCCCCTACTCGGTGGTCTTTCCTCTCCTTTCACCTTACAGAACCTCAGTGTTCTTTCAACCCTGAGTCTTCCTCTACCCTCCCTAGAGAGAGCCTCAGTGCCCTATCACAGCTCAGCCCTCTTTTCTTCCTCCATTACATATCAGTGCTGTTACATGAGCATTGAGTCTTCTTCTCCCTGGACGGAACCTTAGTGTTCCCTTAGCTCTGAACCATCCTTTCCTCTTCCCTTACAGATTTTGTCTGCCCCCTCCAAGCTCTGATTCTTCTTCTCCTCGTCGCTTTCAAAACCTCCATGTACCCTAAGCTCTGAAACTTCCTCTTGTCCTCACTTTGAAACCTCGGTGTCACATAACCGCTGTGTTTTCTCTCCACGCCCTCTTAAATACTGTCAAAATCCCCAAGGGCTGAGACTTCCTTTCCTCTTCGCTTAAACAACCTTGGGGTCCCTTCTGCCCGAACCTTCCTCTCCACTTCTCTTGTATAATCTCGGTTTACCCAAAGCACCGAGCCTTGCTCCCATCTCTTTGAGAACCACTGTGTCCCCCAAGTGCTGACACTTTCTTCCTTCTTTACAGAACCTTGGTGTCCCCTACGCGCTGCTTTTTTCTCTCCTCCTCCATTACAAACCTTGTTGTTCCTTCAGCGCTTACCCTTCCTCTTCTCCTCCCTTATGGAACCTCTTTCTTCCCTGAGCGATGAGCTTTTCGACCCCCCTTACTGAAAATCAGTGTCGTCCAAGCGCTGAAGGACCCTCACTCCCTTTACAGAGCCTTAGTGTTCCCTGAGCGCTGAGTCTTCGTCTCCTCTTCCTTGTAGAAACTCAGTGATCCCTAAGCATTGAGTCTTCATCTCTTCCTCCCCTGACAGTACCTCAGTTTTCCATAAGAGCTGGGTCTTCCTCTCTTCCACCGCAGGAAAAAAACTCGCTGTCTCCTTTAACGCTGAGCTGTCCTATTCTCCTCCCTTGACAGAACCTCAGTATACCCTCATTTTTGAGCCTTCCTTTACTAATCTCTTCGAGACCTTCGGTGTCTCCTAACTGCTGAGCTTCCTCTCTTCCTTCCTTTGAAAATCTCCAAGTCCCCTCATTTCTGAGACTTCCTCTCCTCTCCCCTTACAGAACCTCCTTGTGCTTTAGACCCTGAGTCTTATTCTTTTCCTACCTTGGCAGAACTTCTGTGCTTCTTAAGCACTGAGTCTTCCTCTATTCTCCTTGACAGCCTATTTTTCCCCTAAGAGCTCACTTTTTCTCTTTTTTCCCTTACAAAAGCACGGGCCCCCCTAAGATATGAGTCTTCCTTTCCTGTTCCCTTACACCTCACTCTTCGCCTATGTTAAAAATCCTGGGCGTTCCCTACTCGCTGAGTCTTGTTCTGTGCCTCACTCGACAGTACCTTGGTGTCCTGTAAGCACTGAGTCTTCCTCTCCCCCTCCCTTATAAAACCTCATTGTCCCCTAAGCACTGAATCCTCCTCTCTTGATCCCTTCACAGAACTTCGTTTTCCCCTAAGTGCTGAGTCTTCTTCTCCGCCTCTCTTGGCAGTACCTCGGTGTCTTCTAATGGGTGAATCTTGCTCGCCTCCTACCCTGACGGAACCTCAGAGGCCCCTAAACTTTGACTCTTCCTCTCCTAATCTGTTGTAAACCTTGGTGATCCACAAGCACTGAGGTTTCCTCTCCTAATCCTTTACAGAACTTCGGTGTCCCCTAAGGGCTAAATGTTCCTCTCCACACTTACCGAAAATCAGTGTTTCCTTTGCATTGAGTTCTCCTGTCATCTTCTTTCACAGAACCTCCGTGTCCCCCAAGAGGTTTTTTCTCGTCTCCTCCTTCCTGGACAAAACCTCGGTGTCCCCTCTGCGTTCAGTCTTCCACTTCTCCTCCCGTACAAAACCTCACTGTCCCCTAATCGATGGTTCTTCCTCCCCTTGTCCCTTACAGAACTTCAGTGTGTCTTAAACTAGGAGTCTTCCTCTCCTCCTCCTTTGATATTACCACATTTTTCCTAAGCCTTCACTCTTTGTTTCCTCTCTCCTTTACTAAACCCCATGTCCCCTATGCGTTGAATCTTCCTCTCCTTCTCCCTTGAGAGAATCTCCCTGTACTCTAAGCACTGAATATTTCTTTGCTTCTACCTTGGCAGAACCTCGATATCTGCTGAGCACAGCGTCTTCCTCATCTTCTCCCAAACCAACTGTCTCTGTCTCCTAAGCGCTGAGTCTTCATCACCTCCTCCCTTACAGAAACTCACTGCTGCTAAGCGCTCGAGACTTCCTCCTCTCCTCCCTTCCAGAGCCTCGGTCTTCCCTAAGTGCTGAGCCTTCCTCTCCTCCTCCCTTGACAGAAAGGCAGTGTTCGCTACACGTGGAATCTTCCTCTTCTGCTCCATTGACAGAACCTCGGTGTCCCCTGACTGCTGAATCTTTACTCTGCTCCTACCTTGAATCTCGGTGTCTCCTAACTGCTGAGCTTCCTCTCTTCCTTCCTTTGAAAATCCCAAACTCTCCTAATTTCTGAGTCTTCCTCTCCTCCCCCCTTACAGAACCTAGGTGTGTTTTAAACCCTGAGTCTTAATCTTTTCCTACCTTGGCAGAACATCTGTGTCTCTTAAGCACTGAGCCTTCCTCTCCCCTCCTTCACAGCCTGTGTGTGTCCTAAGCGCTGACTCTTTCTCTCTTTTTCCCTTAGAAGCACGGGTTCCCCTAAGTGATGAGTCTTTCTTTCCTATTCCCTTACACAACCTCACTCTCCGCCTATCTTAAAAATCCTGGGCGTCCCGTAAGCGCTGAGTTTTGTTCTGTGCTTCACTCGACAGTACCTTGGTGTCCTCTAAGCGCTGAGTCTTCCCCTCCCCCTCCCTGATAAAACCTCAGTGCCCCCTAGGCGCTGAGTCCTCCTCTCCTCATCCCTTGAGAGAACTTCGGTGTCCCCTAAGCGCTGAGCCTTCTCCACCTCTTTTGGCAGTACCTTGATGTCTCCTAAGGGCTGAATCTTCCTCTCAACCTACCCTGACGCAACCTCAGAGGACCCTAAACTCTGACTCTTCCCTTCCTCGTGTGTTATAAAACCTCGGAGATCCACAAGCACTGAGGCTTCCTCTTCTCCCCCTATACAGAACCTCGCTGTCCCCTACCTGCTAAATGTTCCTCTCCTCCCTTACGCCAAATCACTGTTTCTTATGCATTGAGTCTTTCTATCAGCCTCCATTACAGAACCTAGGTGACCACCAAGAGGTGGTTCTTCCTCTCCTCCTTCCTTGACAAAACCCCGTGTCCCCTATGCGTTGAGTGTTCCGCACCTCCTCTGATACAGAACCTCGCTCTCCCGTAATCACTGATTCTTCCTCTCCTCCTCCCTTAAATCGTTAGTGTTTTTTCAAGACTTGGTCTTCCTCTTCTCTTCCGCTACAGAACCTCTCTCTCCCCTGAGTCATGAGTCTTTCCACCTCCCTTAGTGAAAATCCGTGTTGCCCAAGCAGTGAGCCTTCCTCTCCTTCTTCCTTATGGAACCTCAGTGTCCCCTATGCGCTGAGTTCTTCTCTCCTCATCCTTTGACAGAAGTACGGTGTTGCCTAAGCACTGAGTCGTCTTCTCCGCTTAACTTGCCATTACCTCATTGTTGTCTATGGGCTTAATCTTCCTCTCCTCCTACCTTGACAGAACCTCAGAGGCCCCTAAACTCTGACTCTCCCTCTCCTCATGCGTTCTAAAACCATGGTGATCCAAAAGCGCTGCGGCTTCTTTTCCTCCTACTTTACAGAACCTCAGTGTCCTCTAAATGTTCCCCTCCTTCAGCCGTACACAAAAGCAGTGTTCCCCATGCATTGAGATTCCTATTCTCCTCCCTCACTGAACCTCAGTGTACCCGAAGAGGTCTTTTTTCGTCTCCTCCTTCCTTCACAAAACCTCTTTGTCCCCTGTGCGTTGAGTCTTCCACTTCTGCTCCCTTACACAACCTCACTCTCCCCTCATCGCTGATTCTTCCACTCTTTGTCCCTTACAGAACTTCGGTGTGTCTTAAACTCTGAGTCTTCCTCTCCTCCTCCTTTGATATTACCACATTTTTCCTAAGCCTTCGCGCTTTGTCTCCTCCTCCCTTTACAGAACCCCATGTCCCCTATGCACTGAGTCTTCCTCTCCTTCTCCCTTGAGAGAATCTCCGTGCTCTCTAAGAACTGAATCTTTCTCTACTACCTTGGCAGAACCTCGATATCTGCTGCATACAGCGTCTTCCTCATCTCCTCCCATACAAACCATCTATGTCTCCTAAGTGCTGAGTCTTCATCACCTCCTGCCTTACAGAAACTCACTGTTGCTAAGCTCTCAAGACTTCCTCCTCTCCTACCTTACAGAGCCTCAGTCTTCCATCAGTGCTGAGCCTTCCTCTCCTCCTCCCTTGACAGAACAGTAGTGTTCGCTTCACGCGGAATCTTCGTTTTCGGCTCCTTTGACAGATCCTCGGTGTCCCCTAAGTGCTGAATCTTTACTCTGCTTCTACCTTGATAGAATCTCGGTGTCTCCTAAGTGCTGAGCCTTCCTCTGCTCCTGTCTTGACAGAACCTCAGTGTCCCTTCAGCGCTGAGTTTTCTTCTCTAGCACCATTACTGAACATCAGTGTCCACTAAGTATTGAGTTTTCTTCTGCTCCTCCCTTACAGCACCTCGGTTTCCTCTAAAGCCTGAGTCTTCCTTTCCTTCTCCCTTACATTACCGTGGTCCCCCTTGGTCACTCACTCTTCCTCTGGGTCTCCATCACAGAAACTCGGTGTACCATAACTTCTGAGACCTCCTCTCCTCTCTCCTTACAGAATTTCGGTGGCCCTTAAACACTGCGTATTCCTCCCCTCCTCCCTTACAGAACCTTGGTGTGCACTGAGCGCTGAGTATTCCTGTCCTCCTCTCTTCAGAGAACCTGTTCCCTAAGCACTCAGTCTTCCTTTGTCCACTCTTGACAGAACCTTGAAGACATCTGAGCACTGAATCTTCCTCTCGTGTTCCCTTACAGAGTCTCAGTGTCCACTTATCCTGGAGACTTCCTCTTCTCCTGTCTTACAAATCCTCGGTGTTCCCTAAGTGCAGTCTTCCTCTCCTGCTCCCTTACACAACCTCAGGGTTCCCTAAGCATTGAGTCTTCTTTCCTTTCCATCCTTACAAAACCTCAGTGTCCCCTACTCGGTGGTCTTTCCTCTCCTTTCACCTTACAGAACCTCAGTGTTCTTTCAACCCTGAGTCTTCCTCTACCCTCCTAGAGAGAGCCTCAGTGCCCTATCACAGCTCAGCCCTCTTTTCTTCCTCCATTACATATCAGTGCTGTTACATGAGCATTGAGTCTTCTTCTCCCTGGACGGAACCTTAGTGTTCCCTTAGCTCTGAACCATCCTTTCCTCTTCCCTTACAGATTTTGTCTGCCCCCTCCAAGCTCTGATTCTTCTTCTCCTCGTCGCTTTCAAAACCTCCATGTACCCTAAGCTCTGAAACTTCCTCTTCTCCTCACTTTGAAACCTCGGTGTCACATAACCGCTGTGTTTTCTCTCCACGCCCTCTTAAATACTGTCAAAATCCCCAAGGGCTGAGACTTCCTTTCCTCTTCGCTTAAACAACCTTGGGGTCCCTTCTGCCCGAACCTTCCTCTCCACTTCTCTTGTATAATCTCGGTTTACCCAAAGCACCGAGCCTTGCTCCCATCTCTTTGAGAACCACTGTGTCCCCCAAGTGCTGACACTTTCTTCCTTCTTTACAGAACCTTGGTGTCCCCTACGCGCTGCTTTTTTCTCTCCTCCTCCATTACAAACCTTGTTGTTCCTTCAGCGCTTACCCTTCCTCTTCTCCTCCCTTATGGAACCTCTTTCTTCCCTGAGCGATGAGCTTTTCGACCCCCCTTACTGAAAATCAGTGTCGTCCAAGCGCTGAAGGACCCTCACTCCCTTTACAGAGCCTTAGTGTTCCCTGAGCGCTGAGTCTTCCTCTCCTCTTCCTTGTAGAAACTCAGTGATCCCTAAGCATTGAGTCTTCATCTCTTCCTCCCCTGACAGTACCTCAGTTTTCCATAAGAGCTGGGTCTTCCTCTCTTCCACCGCAGGAAAAAAACTCGCTGTCTCCTTTAACGCTGAGCTGTCCTATTCTCCTCCCTTGACAGAACCTCAGTATACCCTCATTTTTGAGCCTTCCTTTACTAATCTCTTCGAGACCTTCGGTGTCTCCTAACTGCTGAGCTTCCTCTCTTCCTTCCTTTGAAAATCTCCAAGTCCCCTCATTTCTGAGACTTCCTCTCCTCTCCCCTTACAGAACCTCCTTGTGCTTTAGACCCTGAGTCTTATTCTTTTCCTACCTTGGCAGAACTTCTGTGCTTCTTAAGCACTGAGTCTTCCTCTATTCTCCTTGACAGCCTATTTTTCCCCTAAGAGCTCACTTTTTCTCTTTTTTCCCTTACAAAAGCACGGGCCCCCCTAAGATATGAGTCTTCCTTTCCTGTTCCCTTACACCTCACTCTTCGCCTATGTTAAAAATCCTGGGCGTTCCCTACTCGCTGAGTCTTGTTCTGTGCCTCACTCGACAGTACCTTCGTGTCCTGTAAGCACTGAGTCTTCCTCTCCCCCTCCCTTATAAAACCTCATTGTCCCCTAAGCACTGAATCCTCCTCTCTTGATCCCTTCACAGAACTTCGTTTTCCCCTAAGTGCTGAGTCTTCTTCTCCGCCTCTCTTGGCAGTACCTCGGTGTCTTCTAATGGGTGAATCTTGCTCGCCTCCTACCCTGACGGAACCTCAGAGGCCCCTAAACTTTGACTCTTCCTCTCCTAATCTGTTGTAAACCTTGGTGATCCACAAGCGCTGAGGTTTCCTCTCCTAATCCTTTACAGAACTTCGGTGTCCCCTAAGGGCTAAATGTTCCTCTCCACACTTACCGAAAATCAGTGTTTCCTTTGCATTGAGTTCTCCTGTCATCTTCTTTCACAGAACCTCCGTGTCCCCCAAGAGGTTTTTTCTCGTCTCCTCCTTCCTGGACAAAACCTCGGTGTCCCCTCTGCGTTCAGTCTTCCACTTCTCCTCCCGTACAAAACCTCACTGTCCCCTAATCGATGGTTCTTCCTCCCCTTGTCCCTTACAGAACTTCAGTGTGTCTTAAACTAGGAGTCTTCCTCTCCTCCTCCTTTGATATTACCACATTTTTCCTAAGCCTTCACTCTTTGTTTCCTCTCTCCTTTACTAAACCCCATGTCCCCTATGCGTTGAATCTTCCTCTCCTTCTCCCTTGAGAGAATCTCCCTGTACTCTAAGCACTGAATATTTCTTTGCTTCTACCTTGGCAGAACCTCGATATCTGCTGAGCACAGCGTCTTCCTCATCTTCTCCCAAACCAACTGTCTCTGTCTCCTAAGCGCTGAGTCTTCATCACCTCCTCCCTTACAGAAACTCACTGCTGCTAAGCGCTCGAGACTTCCTCCTCTCCTCCCTTCCAGAGCCTCGGTCTTCCCTAAGTGCTGAGCCTTCCTCTCCTCCTCCCTTGACAGAAAGGCAGTGTTCGCTACACGTGGAATCTTCCTCTTCTGCTCCATTGACAGAACCTCGGTGTCCCCTGACTGCTGAATCTTTACTCTGCTCCTACCTTGAATCTCGGTGTCTCCTAACTGCTGAGCTTCCTCTCTTCCTTCCTTTGAAAATCCCAAACTCTCCTAATTTCTGAGTCTTCCTCTCCTCCCCCCTTACAGAACCTAGGTGTGTTTTAAACCCTGAGTCTTAATCTTTTCCTACCTTGGCAGAACATCTGTGTCTCTTAAGCACTGAGCCTTCCTCTCCCCTCCTTCACAGCCTGTGTGTGTCCTAAGCGCTGACTCTTTCTCTCTTTTTCCCTTAGAAGCACGGGTTCCCCTAAGTGATGAGTCTTTCTTTCCTATTCCCTTACACAACCTCACTCTCCGCCTATCTTAAAAATCCTGGGCGTCCCGTAAGCGCTGAGTTTTGTTCTGTGCTTCACTCGACAGTACCTTGGTGTCCTCTAAGCGCTGAGTCTTCCCCTCCCCCTCCCTGATAAAACCTCAGTGCCCCCTAGGCGCTGAGTCCTCCTCTCCTCATCCCTTGAGAGAACTTCGGTGTCCCCTAAGCGCTGAGCCTTCTCCACCTCTTTTGGCAGTACCTTGATGTCTCCTAAGGGCTGAATCTTCCTCTCAACCTACCCTGACGCAACCTCAGAGGACCCTAAACTCTGACTCTTCCCTTCCTCGTGTGTTATAAAACCTCGGAGATCCACAAGCACTGAGGCTTCCTCTTCTCCCCCTATACAGAACCTCGCTGTCCCCTACCTGCTAAATGTTCCTCTCCTCCCTTACGCCAAATCACTGTTTCTTATGCATTGAGTCTTTCTATCAGCCTCCATTACAGAACCTAGGTGACCACCAAGAGGTGGTTCTTCCTCTCCTCCTTCCTTGACAAAACCCCGTGTCCCCTATGCGTTGAGTGTTCCGCACCTCCTCTGATACAGAACCTCGCTCTCCCGTAATCACTGATTCTTCCTCTCCTCCTCCCTTAAATCGTTAGTGTTTTTTCAAGACTTGGTCTTCCTCTTCTCTTCCGCTACAGAACCTCTCTCTCCCCTGAGTCATGAGTCTTTCCACCTCCCTTAGTGAAAATCCGTGTTGCCCAAGCAGTGAGCCTTCCTCTCCTTCTTCCTTATGGAACCTCAGTGTCCCCTATGCGCTGAGTTCTTCTCTCCTCATCCTTTGACAGAAGTACGGTGTTGCCTAAGCACTGAGTCGTCTTCTCCGCTTAACTTGCCATTACCTCATTGTTGTCTATGGGCTTAATCTTCCTCTCCTCCTACCTTGACAGAACCTCAGAGGCCCCTAAACTCTGACTCTCCCTCTCCTCATGCGTTCTAAAACCATGGTGATCCAAAAGCGCTGCGGCTTCTTTTCCTCCTACTTTACAGAACCTCAGTGTCCTCTAAATGTTCCCCTCCTTCAGCCGTACACAAAAGCAGTGTTCCCCATGCATTGAGATTCCTATTCTCCTCCCTCACTGAACCTCAGTGTACCCGAAGAGGTCTTTTTTCGTCTCCTCCTTCCTTCACAAAACCTCTTTGTCCCCTGTGCGTTGAGTCTTCCACTTCTGCTCCCTTACACAACCTCACTCTCCCCTCATCGCTGATTCTTCCACTCTTTGTCCCTTACAGAACTTCGGTGTGTCTTAAACTCTGAGTCTTCCTCTCCTCCTCCTTTCATATTACCACATTTTTCCTAAGCCTTCGCGCTTTGTCTCCTCCTCCCTTTACAGAACCCCATGTCCCCTATGCACTGAGTCTTCCTCTCCTTCTCCCTTGAGAGAATCTCCGTGCTCTCTAAGAACTGAATCTTTCTCTACTCCTACCTTGGCAGAACCTCGATATCTGCTGCATACAGCGTCTTCCTCATCTCCTCCCATACAAACCATCTATGTCTCCTAAGTGCTGAGTCTTCATCACCTCCTGCCTTACAGAAACTCACTGTTGCTACGCTCTCAAGACTTCCTCCTCTCCTACCTTACAGAGCCTCAGTCTTCCATCAGTGCTGAGCCTTCCTCTCCTCCTCCCTTGACAGAACAGTAGTGTTCGCTTCACGCGGAATCTTCGTTTTCGGCTCCTTTGACAGATCCTCGGTGTCCCCTAAGTGCTGAATCTTTACTCTGCTTCTACCTTGATAGAATCTCGGTGTCTCCTAAGTGCTGAGCCTTCCTCTGCTCCTGTCTTGACAGAACCTCAGTGTCCCTTCAGCGCTGAGTTTTCTTCTCTAGCACCATTACTGAACATCAGTGTCCACTAAGTATTGAGTTTTCTTCTGCTCCTCCCTTACAGCACCTCCGTTTCCTCTAAAGCCTGAGTCTTCCTTTCCTTCTCCCTTACATTACCGTGGTCCCCCTTGGTCACTCACTCTTCCTCTGGGTCTCCATCACAGAAACTCGGTGTACCATAACTTCTGAGACCTCCTCTCCTCTCTCCTTACAGAATTTCGGTGGCCCTTAAACACTGCGTATTCCTCCCCTCCTCCCTTACAGAACCTTGGTGTGCACTGAGCGCTGAGTATTCCTGTCCTCCTCTCTTCAGAGAACCTGTTCCCTAAGCACTCAGTCTTCCTTTGTCCACTCTTGACAGAACCTTGAAGACATCTGAGCACTGAATCTTCCTCTCGTGTTCCCTTACAGAGTCTCAGTGTCCACTTATCCTGGAGACTTCCTCTTCTCCTGTCTTACAAATCCTCGGTGTTCCCTAAGTGCAGTCTTCCTCTCCTGCTCCCTTACACAACCTCAGGGTTCCCTAAGCATTGAGTCTTCTTTCCTTTCCATCCTTACAAAACCTCAGTGTCCCCTACTCGGTGGTCTTTCCTCTCCTTTCACCTTACAGAACCTCAGTGTTCTTTCAACCCTGAGTCTTCCTCTACCCTCCCTAGAGAGAGCCTCAGTGCCCTATCACAGCTCAGCCCTCTTTTCTTCCTCCATTACATATCAGTGCTGTTACATGAGCATTGAGTCTTCTTCTCCCTGGACGGAACCTTAGTGTTCCCTTAGCTCTGAACCATCCTTTCCTCTTCCCTTACAGATTTTGTCTGCCCCCTCCAAGCTCTGATTCTTCTTCTCCTCGTCGCTTTCAAAACCTCCATGTACCCTAAGCTCTGAAACTTCCTCTTGTCCTCACTTTGAAACCTCGGTGTCACATAACCGCTGTGTTTTCTCTCCACGCCCTCTTAAATACTGTCAAAATCCCCAAGGGCTGAGACTTCCTTTCCTCTTCGCTTAAACAACCTTGGGGTCCCTTCTGCCCGAACCTTCCTCTCCACTTCTCTTGTATAATCTCGGTTTACCCAAAGCACCGAGCCTTGCTCCCATCTCTTTGAGAACCACTGTGTCCCCCAAGTGCTGACACTTTCTTCCTTCTTTACAGAACCTTGGTGTCCCCTACGCGCTGCTTTTTTCTCTCCTCCTCCATTACAAACCTTGTTGTTCCTTCAGCGCTTACCCTTCCTCTTCTCCTCCCTTATGGAACCTCTTTCTTCCCTGAGCGATGAGCTTTTCGACCCCCCTTACTGAAAATCAGTGTCGTCCAAGCGCTGAAGGACCCTCACTCCCTTTACAGAGCCTTAGTGTTCCCTGAGCGCTGAGTCTTCGTCTCCTCTTCCTTGTAGAAACTCAGTGATCCCTAAGCATTGAGTCTTCATCTCTTCCTCCCCTGACAGTACCTCAGTTTTCCATAAGAGCTGGGTCTTCCTCTCTTCCACCGCAGGAAAAAAACTCGCTGTCTCCTTTAACGCTGAGCTGTCCTATTCTCCTCCCTTGACAGAACCTCAGTATACCCTCATTTTTGAGCCTTCCTTTACTAATCTCTTCGAGACCTTCGGTGTCTCCTAACTGCTGAGCTTCCTCTCTTCCTTCCTTTGAAAATCTCCAAGTCCCCTCATTTCTGAGACTTCCTCTCCTCTCCCCTTACAGAACCTCCTTGTGCTTTAGACCCTGAGTCTTATTCTTTTCCTACCTTGGCAGAACTTCTGTGCTTCTTAAGCACTGAGTCTTCCTCTATTCTCCTTGACAGCCTATTTTTCCCCTAAGAGCTCACTTTTTCTCTTTTTTCCCTTACAAAAGCACGGGCCCCCCTAAGATATGAGTCTTCCTTTCCTGTTCCCTTACACCTCACTCTTCGCCTATGTTAAAAATCCTGGGCGTTCCCTACTCGCTGAGTCTTGTTCTGTGCCTCACTCGACAGTACCTTGGTGTCCTGTAAGCACTGAGTCTTCCTCTCCCCCTCCCTTATAAAACCTCATTGTCCCCTAAGCACTGAATCCTCCTCTCTTGATCCCTTCACAGAACTTCGTTTTCCCCTAAGTGCTGAGTCTTCTTCTCCGCCTCTCTTGGCAGTACCTCGGTGTCTTCTAATGGGTGAATCTTGCTCGCCTCCTACCCTGACGGAACCTCAGAGGCCCCTAAACTTTGACTCTTCCTCTCCTAATCTGTTGTAAACCTTGGTGATCCACAAGCACTGAGGTTTCCTCTCCTAATCCTTTACAGAACTTCGGTGTCCCCTAAGGGCTAAATGTTCCTCTCCACACTTACCGAAAATCAGTGTTTCCTTTGCATTGAGTTCTCCTGTCATC
The DNA here is from genome assembly GCF_024166365.1 of Elephas maximus indicus. NCBI lineage: Eukaryota > Metazoa > Chordata > Mammalia > Proboscidea > Elephantidae > Elephas > Elephas maximus. The sequence goes on from NC_064847.1 coordinate 15,661,794, forward strand.
TTCTTTCACAGAACCTCCGTGTCCCCCAAGAGGTTTTTTCTCGTCTCCTCCTTCCTGGACAAAACCTCGGTGTCCCCTCTGCGTTCAGTCTTCCACTTCTCCTCCCGTACAAAACCTCACTGTCCCCTAATCGATGGTTCTTCCTCCCCTTGTCCCTTACAGAACTTCAGTGTGTCTTAAACTAGGAGTCTTCCTCTCCTCCTCCTTTGATATTACCACATTTTTCCTAAGCCTTCACTCTTTGTTTCCTCTCTCCTTTACTAAACCCCATGTCCCCTATGCGTTGAATCTTCCTCTCCTTCTCCCTTGAGAGAATCTCCCTGTACTCTAAGCACTGAATATTTCTTTGCTTCTACCTTGGCAGAACCTCGATATCTGCTGAGCACAGCGTCTTCCTCATCTTCTCCCAAACCAACTGTCTCTGTCTCCTAAGCGCTGAGTCTTCATCACCTCCTCCCTTACAGAAACTCACTGCTGCTAAGCGCTCGAGACTTCCTCCTCTCCTCCCTTCCAGAGCCTCGGTCTTCCCTAAGTGCTGAGCCTTCCTCTCCTCCTCCCTTGACAGAAAGGCAGTGTTCGCTACACGTGGAATCTTCCTCTTCTGCTCCATTGACAGAACCTCGGTGTCCCCTGACTGCTGAATCTTTACTCTGCTCCTACCTTGAATCTCGGTGTCTCCTAACTGCTGAGCTTCCTCTCTTCCTTCCTTTGAAAATCCCAAACTCTCCTAATTTCTGAGTCTTCCTCTCCTCCCCCCTTACAGAACCTAGGTGTGTTTTAAACCCTGAGTCTTAATCTTTTCCTACCTTGGCAGAACATCTGTGTCTCTTAAGCACTGAGCCTTCCTCTCCCCTCCTTCACAGCCTGTGTGTGTCCTAAGCGCTGACTCTTTCTCTCTTTTTCCCTTAGAAGCACGGGTTCCCCTAAGTGATGAGTCTTTCTTTCCTATTCCCTTACACAACCTCACTCTCCGCCTATCTTAAAAATCCTGGGCGTCCCGTAAGCGCTGAGTTTTGTTCTGTGCTTCACTCGACAGTACCTTGGTGTCCTCTAAGCGCTGAGTCTTCCCCTCCCCCTCCCTGATAAAACCTCAGTGCCCCCTAGGCGCTGAGTCCTCCTCTCCTCATCCCTTGAGAGAACTTCGGTGTCCCCTAAGCGCTGAGCCTTCTCCACCTCTTTTGGCAGTACCTTGATGTCTCCTAAGGGCTGAATCTTCCTCTCAACCTACCCTGACGCAACCTCAGAGGACCCTAAACTCTGACTCTTCCCTTCCTCGTGTGTTATAAAACCTCGGAGATCCACAAGCACTGAGGCTTCCTCTTCTCCCCCTATACAGAACCTCGCTGTCCCCTACCTGCTAAATGTTCCTCTCCTCCCTTACGCCAAATCACTGTTTCTTATGCATTGAGTCTTTCTATCAGCCTCCATTACAGAACCTAGGTGACCACCAAGAGGTGGTTCTTCCTCTCCTCCTTCCTTGACAAAACCCCGTGTCCCCTATGCGTTGAGTGTTCCGCACCTCCTCTGATACAGAACCTCGCTCTCCCGTAATCACTGATTCTTCCTCTCCTCCTCCCTTAAATCGTTAGTGTTTTTTCAAGACTTGGTCTTCCTCTTCTCTTCCGCTACAGAACCTCTCTCTCCCCTGAGTCATGAGTCTTTCCACCTCCCTTAGTGAAAATCCGTGTTGCCCAAGCAGTGAGCCTTCCTCTCCTTCTTCCTTATGGAACCTCAGTGTCCCCTATGCGCTGAGTTCTTCTCTCCTCATCCTTTGACAGAAGTACGGTGTTGCCTAAGCACTGAGTCGTCTTCTCCGCTTAACTTGCCATTACCTCATTGTTGTCTATGGGCTTAATCTTCCTCTCCTCCTACCTTGACAGAACCTCAGAGGCCCCTAAACTCTGACTCTCCCTCTCCTCATGCGTTCTAAAACCATGGTGATCCAAAAGCGCTGCGGCTTCTTTTCCTCCTACTTTACAGAACCTCAGTGTCCTCTAAATGTTCCCCTCCTTCAGCCGTACACAAAAGCAGTGTTCCCCATGCATTGAGATTCCTATTCTCCTCCCTCACTGAACCTCAGTGTACCCGAAGAGGTCTTTTTTCGTCTCCTCCTTCCTTCACAAAACCTCTTTGTCCCCTGTGCGTTGAGTCTTCCACTTCTGCTCCCTTACACAACCTCACTCTCCCCTCATCGCTGATTCTTCCACTCTTTGTCCCTTACAGAACTTCGGTGTGTCTTAAACTCTGAGTCTTCCTCTCCTCCTCCTTTCATATTACCACATTTTTCCTAAGCCTTCGCGCTTTGTCTCCTCCTCCCTTTACAGAACCCCATGTCCCCTATGCACTGAGTCTTCCTCTCCTTCTCCCTTGAGAGAATCTCCGTGCTCTCTAAGAACTGAATCTTTCTCTACTACCTTGGCAGAACCTCGATATCTGCTGCATACAGCGTCTTCCTCATCTCCTCCCATACAAACCATCTATGTCTCCTAAGTGCTGAGTCTTCATCACCTCCTGCCTTACAGAAACTCACTGTTGCTAAGCTCTCAAGACTTCCTCCTCTCCTACCTTACAGAGCCTCAGTCTTCCATCAGTGCTGAGCCTTCCTCTCCTCCTCCCTTGACAGAACAGTAGTGTTCGCTTCACGCGGAATCTTCGTTTTCGGCTCCTTTGACAGATCCTCGGTGTCCCCTAAGTGCTGAATCTTTACTCTGCTTCTACCTTGATAGAATCTCGGTGTCTCCTAAGTGCTGAGCCTTCCTCTGCTCCTGTCTTGACAGAACCTCAGTGTCCCTTCAGCGCTGAGTTTTCTTCTCTAGCACCATTACTGAACATCAGTGTCCACTAAGTATTGAGTTTTCTTCTGCTCCTCCCTTACAGCACCTCGGTTTCCTCTAAAGCCTGAGTCTTCCTTTCCTTCTCCCTTACATTACCGTGGTCCCCCTTGGTCACTCACTCTTCCTCTGGGTCTCCATCACAGAAACTCGGTGTACCATAACTTCTGAGACCTCCTCTCCTCTCTCCTTACAGAATTTCGGTGGCCCTTAAACACTGCGTATTCCTCCCCTCCTCCCTTACAGAACCTTGGTGTGCACTGAGCGCTGAGTATTCCTGTCCTCCTCTCTTCAGAGAACCTGTTCCCTAAGCACTCAGTCTTCCTTTGTCCACTCTTGACAGAACCTTGAAGACATCTGAGCACTGAATCTTCCTCTCGTGTTCCCTTACAGAGTCTCAGTGTCCACTTATCCTGGAGACTTCCTCTTCTCCTGTCTTACAAATCCTCGGTGTTCCCTAAGTGCAGTCTTCCTCTCCTGCTCCCTTACACAACCTCAGGGTTCCCTAAGCATTGAGTCTTCTTTCCTTTCCATCCTTACAAAACCTCAGTGTCCCCTACTCGGTGGTCTTTCCTCTCCTTTCACCTTACAGAACCTCAGTGTTCTTTCAACCCTGAGTCTTCCTCTACCCTCCTAGAGAGAGCCTCAGTGCCCTATCACAGCTCAGCCCTCTTTTCTTCCTCCATTACATATCAGTGCTGTTACATGAGCATTGAGTCTTCTTCTCCCTGGACGGAACCTTAGTGTTCCCTTAGCTCTGAACCATCCTTTCCTCTTCCCTTACAGATTTTGTCTGCCCCCTCCAAGCTCTGATTCTTCTTCTCCTCGTCGCTTTCAAAACCTCCATGTACCCTAAGCTCTGAAACTTCCTCTTCTCCTCACTTTGAAACCTCGGTGTCACATAACCGCTGTGTTTTCTCTCCACGCCCTCTTAAATACTGTCAAAATCCCCAAGGGCTGAGACTTCCTTTCCTCTTCGCTTAAACAACCTTGGGGTCCCTTCTGCCCGAACCTTCCTCTCCACTTCTCTTGTATAATCTCGGTTTACCCAAAGCACCGAGCCTTGCTCCCATCTCTTTGAGAACCACTGTGTCCCCCAAGTGCTGACACTTTCTTCCTTCTTTACAGAACCTTGGTGTCCCCTACGCGCTGCTTTTTTCTCTCCTCCTCCATTACAAACCTTGTTGTTCCTTCAGCGCTTACCCTTCCTCTTCTCCTCCCTTATGGAACCTCTTTCTTCCCTGAGCGATGAGCTTTTCGACCCCCCTTACTGAAAATCAGTGTCGTCCAAGCGCTGAAGGACCCTCACTCCCTTTACAGAGCCTTAGTGTTCCCTGAGCGCTGAGTCTTCCTCTCCTCTTCCTTGTAGAAACTCAGTGATCCCTAAGCATTGAGTCTTCATCTCTTCCTCCCCTGACAGTACCTCAGTTTTCCATAAGAGCTGGGTCTTCCTCTCTTCCACCGCAGGAAAAAAACTCGCTGTCTCCTTTAACGCTGAGCTGTCCTATTCTCCTCCCTTGACAGAACCTCAGTATACCCTCATTTTTGAGCCTTCCTTTACTAATCTCTTCGAGACCTTCGGTGTCTCCTAACTGCTGAGCTTCCTCTCTTCCTTCCTTTGAAAATCTCCAAGTCCCCTCATTTCTGAGACTTCCTCTCCTCTCCCCTTACAGAACCTCCTTGTGCTTTAGACCCTGAGTCTTATTCTTTTCCTACCTTGGCAGAACTTCTGTGCTTCTTAAGCACTGAGTCTTCCTCTATTCTCCTTGACAGCCTATTTTTCCCCTAAGAGCTCACTTTTTCTCTTTTTTCCCTTACAAAAGCACGGGCCCCCCTAAGATATGAGTCTTCCTTTCCTGTTCCCTTACACCTCACTCTTCGCCTATGTTAAAAATCCTGGGCGTTCCCTACTCGCTGAGTCTTGTTCTGTGCCTCACTCGACAGTACCTTCGTGTCCTGTAAGCACTGAGTCTTCCTCTCCCCCTCCCTTATAAAACCTCATTGTCCCCTAAGCACTGAATCCTCCTCTCTTGATCCCTTCACAGAACTTCGTTTTCCCCTAAGTGCTGAGTCTTCTTCTCCGCCTCTCTTGGCAGTACCTCGGTGTCTTCTAATGGGTGAATCTTGCTCGCCTCCTACCCTGACGGAACCTCAGAGGCCCCTAAACTTTGACTCTTCCTCTCCTAATCTGTTGTAAACCTTGGTGATCCACAAGCGCTGAGGTTTCCTCTCCTAATCCTTTACAGAACTTCGGTGTCCCCTAAGGGCTAAATGTTCCTCTCCACACTTACCGAAAATCAGTGTTTCCTTTGCATTGAGTTCTCCTGTCATCTTCTTTCACAGAACCTCCGTGTCCCCCAAGAGGTTTTTTCTCGTCTCCTCCTTCCTGGACAAAACCTCGGTGTCCCCTCTGCGTTCAGTCTTCCACTTCTCCTCCCGTACAAAACCTCACTGTCCCCTAATCGATGGTTCTTCCTCCCCTTGTCCCTTACAGAACTTCAGTGTGTCTTAAACTAGGAGTCTTCCTCTCCTCCTCCTTTGATATTACCACATTTTTCCTAAGCCTTCACTCTTTGTTTCCTCTCTCCTTTACTAAACCCCATGTCCCCTATGCGTTGAATCTTCCTCTCCTTCTCCCTTGAGAGAATCTCCCTGTACTCTAAGCACTGAATATTTCTTTGCTTCTACCTTGGCAGAACCTCGATATCTGCTGAGCACAGCGTCTTCCTCATCTTCTCCCAAACCAACTGTCTCTGTCTCCTAAGCGCTGAGTCTTCATCACCTCCTCCCTTACAGAAACTCACTGCTGCTAAGCGCTCGAGACTTCCTCCTCTCCTCCCTTCCAGAGCCTCGGTCTTCCCTAAGTGCTGAGCCTTCCTCTCCTCCTCCCTTGACAGAAAGGCAGTGTTCGCTACACGTGGAATCTTCCTCTTCTGCTCCATTGACAGAACCTCGGTGTCCCCTGACTGCTGAATCTTTACTCTGCTCCTACCTTGAATCTCGGTGTCTCCTAACTGCTGAGCTTCCTCTCTTCCTTCCTTTGAAAATCCCAAACTCTCCTAATTTCTGAGTCTTCCTCTCCTCCCCCCTTACAGAACCTAGGTGTGTTTTAAACCCTGAGTCTTAATCTTTTCCTACCTTGGCAGAACATCTGTGTCTCTTAAGCACTGAGCCTTCCTCTCCCCTCCTTCACAGCCTGTGTGTGTCCTAAGCGCTGACTCTTTCTCTCTTTTTCCCTTAGAAGCACGGGTTCCCCTAAGTGATGAGTCTTTCTTTCCTATTCCCTTACACAACCTCACTCTCCGCCTATCTTAAAAATCCTGGGCGTCCCGTAAGCGCTGAGTTTTGTTCTGTGCTTCACTCGACAGTACCTTGGTGTCCTCTAAGCGCTGAGTCTTCCCCTCCCCCTCCCTGATAAAACCTCAGTGCCCCCTAGGCGCTGAGTCCTCCTCTCCTCATCCCTTGAGAGAACTTCGGTGTCCCCTAAGCGCTGAGCCTTCTCCACCTCTTTTGGCAGTACCTTGATGTCTCCTAAGGGCTGAATCTTCCTCTCAACCTACCCTGACGCAACCTCAGAGGACCCTAAACTCTGACTCTTCCCTTCCTCGTGTGTTATAAAACCTCGGAGATCCACAAGCACTGAGGCTTCCTCTTCTCCCCCTATACAGAACCTCGCTGTCCCCTACCTGCTAAATGTTCCTCTCCTCCCTTACGCCAAATCACTGTTTCTTATGCATTGAGTCTTTCTATCAGCCTCCATTACAGAACCTAGGTGACCACCAAGAGGTGGTTCTTCCTCTCCTCCTTCCTTGACAAAACCCCGTGTCCCCTATGCGTTGAGTGTTCCGCACCTCCTCTGATACAGAACCTCGCTCTCCCGTAATCACTGATTCTTCCTCTCCTCCTCCCTTAAATCGTTAGTGTTTTTTCAAGACTTGGTCTTCCTCTTCTCTTCCGCTACAGAACCTCTCTCTCCCCTGAGTCATGAGTCTTTCCACCTCCCTTAGTGAAAATCCGTGTTGCCCAAGCAGTGAGCCTTCCTCTCCTTCTTCCTTATGGAACCTCAGTGTCCCCTATGCGCTGAGTTCTTCTCTCCTCATCCTTTGACAGAAGTACGGTGTTGCCTAAGCACTGAGTCGTCTTCTCCGCTTAACTTGCCATTACCTCATTGTTGTCTATGGGCTTAATCTTCCTCTCCTCCTACCTTGACAGAACCTCAGAGGCCCCTAAACTCTGACTCTCCCTCTCCTCATGCGTTCTAAAACCATGGTGATCCAAAAGCGCTGCGGCTTCTTTTCCTCCTACTTTACAGAACCTCAGTGTCCTCTAAATGTTCCCCTCCTTCAGCCGTACACAAAAGCAGTGTTCCCCATGCATTGAGATTCCTATTCTCCTCCCTCACTGAACCTCAGTGTACCCGAAGAGGTCTTTTTTCGTCTCCTCCTTCCTTCACAAAACCTCTTTGTCCCCTGTGCGTTGAGTCTTCCACTTCTGCTCCCTTACACAACCTCACTCTCCCCTCATCGCTGATTCTTCCACTCTTTGTCCCTTACAGAACTTCGGTGTGTCTTAAACTCTGAGTCTTCCTCTCCTCCTCCTTTCATATTACCACATTTTTCCTAAGCCTTCGCGCTTTGTCTCCTCCTCCCTTTACAGAACCCCATGTCCCCTATGCACTGAGTCTTCCTCTCCTTCTCCCTTGAGAGAATCTCCGTGCTCTCTAAGAACTGAATCTTTCTCTACTCCTACCTTGGCAGAACCTCGATATCTGCTGCATACAGCGTCTTCCTCATCTCCTCCCATACAAACCATCTATGTCTCCTAAGTGCTGAGTCTTCATCACCTCCTGCCTTACAGAAACTCACTGTTGCTACGCTCTCAAGACTTCCTCCTCTCCTACCTTACAGAGCCTCAGTCTTCCATCAGTGCTGAGCCTTCCTCTCCTCCTCCCTTGACAGAACAGTAGTGTTCGCTTCACGCGGAATCTTCGTTTTCGGCTCCTTTGACAGATCCTCGGTGTCCCCTAAGTGCTGAATCTTTACTCTGCTTCTACCTTGATAGAATCTCGGTGTCTCCTAAGTGCTGAGCCTTCCTCTGCTCCTGTCTTGACAGAACCTCAGTGTCCCTTCAGCGCTGAGTTTTCTTCTCTAGCACCATTACTGAACATCAGTGTCCACTAAGTATTGAGTTTTCTTCTGCTCCTCCCTTACAGCACCTCCGTTTCCTCTAAAGCCTGAGTCTTCCTTTCCTTCTCCCTTACATTACCGTGGTCCCCCTTGGTCACTCACTCTTCCTCTGGGTCTCCATCACAGAAACTCGGTGTACCATAACTTCTGAGACCTCCTCTCCTCTCTCCTTACAGAATTTCGGTGGCCCTTAAACACTGCGTATTCCTCCCCTCCTCCCTTACAGAACCTTGGTGTGCACTGAGCGCTGAGTATTCCTGTCCTCCTCTCTTCAGAGAACCTGTTCCCTAAGCACTCAGTCTTCCTTTGTCCACTCTTGACAGAACCTTGAAGACATCTGAGCACTGAATCTTCCTCTCGTGTTCCCTTACAGAGTCTCAGTGTCCACTTATCCTGGAGACTTCCTCTTCTCCTGTCTTACAAATCCTCGGTGTTCCCTAAGTGCAGTCTTCCTCTCCTGCTCCCTTACACAACCTCAGGGTTCCCTAAGCATTGAGTCTTCTTTCCTTTCCATCCTTACAAAACCTCAGTGTCCCCTACTCGGTGGTCTTTCCTCTCCTTTCACCTTACAGAACCTCAGTGTTCTTTCAACCCTGAGTCTTCCTCTACCCTCCCTAGAGAGAGCCTCAGTGCCCTATCACAGCTCAGCCCTCTTTTCTTCCTCCATTACATATCAGTGCTGTTACATGAGCATTGAGTCTTCTTCTCCCTGGACGGAACCTTAGTGTTCCCTTAGCTCTGAACCATCCTTTCCTCTTCCCTTACAGATTTTGTCTGCCCCCTCCAAGCTCTGATTCTTCTTCTCCTCGTCGCTTTCAAAACCTCCATGTACCCTAAGCTCTGAAACTTCCTCTTGTCCTCACTTTGAAACCTCGGTGTCACATAACCGCTGTGTTTTCTCTCCACGCCCTCTTAAATACTGTCAAAATCCCCAAGGGCTGAGACTTCCTTTCCTCTTCGCTTAAACAACCTTGGGGTCCCTTCTGCCCGAACCTTCCTCTCCACTTCTCTTGTATAATCTCGGTTTACCCAAAGCACCGAGCCTTGCTCCCATCTCTTTGAGAACCACTGTGTCCCCCAAGTGCTGACACTTTCTTCCTTCTTTACAGAACCTTGGTGTCCCCTACGCGCTGCTTTTTTCTCTCCTCCTCCATTACAAACCTTGTTGTTCCTTCAGCGCTTACCCTTCCTCTTCTCCTCCCTTATGGAACCTCTTTCTTCCCTGAGCGATGAGCTTTTCGACCCCCCTTACTGAAAATCAGTGTCGTCCAAGCGCTGAAGGACCCTCACTCCCTTTACAGAGCCTTAGTGTTCCCTGAGCGCTGAGTCTTCCTCTCCTCTTCCTTGTAGAAACTCAGTGATCCCTAAGCATTGAGTCTTCATCTCTTCCTCCCCTGACAGTACCTCAGTTTTCCATAAGAGCTGGGTCTTCCTCTCTTCCACCGCAGGAAAAAAACTCGCTGTCTCCTTTAACGCTGAGCTGTCCTATTCTCCTCCCTTGACAGAACCTCAGTATACCCTCATTTTTGAGCCTTCCTTTACTAATCTCTTCGAGACCTTCGGTGTCTCCTAACTGCTGAGCTTCCTCTCTTCCTTCCTTTGAAAATCTCCAAGTCCCCTCATTTCTGAGACTTCCTCTCCTCTCCCCTTACAGAACCTCCTTGTGCTTTAGACCCTGAGTCTTATTCTTTTCCTACCTTGGCAGAACTTCTGTGCTTCTTAAGCACTGAGTCTTCCTCTATTCTCCTTGACAGCCTATTTTTCCCCTAAGAGCTCACTTTTTCTCTTTTTTCCCTTACAAAAGCACGGGCCCCCCTAAGATATGAGTCTTCCTTTCCTGTTCCCTTACACCTCACTCTTCGCCTATGTTAAAAATCCTGGGCGTTCCCTACTCGCTGAGTCTTGTTCTGTGCCTCACTCGACAGTACCTTGGTGTCCTGTAAGCACTGAGTCTTCCTCTCCCCCTCCCTTATAAAACCTCATTGTCCCCTAAGCACTGAATCCTCCTCTCTTGATCCCTTCACAGAACTTCGTTTTCCCCTAAGTGCTGAGTCTTCTTCTCCGCCTCTCTTGGCAGTACCTCGGTGTCTTCTAATGGGTGAATCTTGCTCGCCTCCTACCCTGACGGAACCTCAGAGGCCCCTAAACTTTGACTCTTCCTCTCCTAATCTGTTGTAAACCTTGGTGATCCACAAGCGCTGAGGTTTCCTCTCCTAATCCTTTACAGAACTTCGGTGTCCCCTAAGGGCTAAATGTTCCTCTCCACACTTACCGAAAATCAGTGTTTCCTTTGCATTGAGTTCTCCTGTCATCTTCTTTCACAGAACCTCCGTGTCCCCCAAGAGGTTTTTTCTCGTCTCCTCCTTCCTGGACAAAACCTCGGTGTCCCCTCTGCGTTCAGTCTTCCACTTCTCCTCCCGTACAAAACCTCACTGTCCCCTAATCGATGGTTCTTCCTCCCCTTGTCCCTTACAGAACTTCAGTGTGTCTTAAACTAGGAGTCTTCCTCTCCTCCTCCTTTGATATTACCACATTTTTCCTAAGCCTTCACTCTTTGTTTCCTCTCTCCTTTACTAAACCCCATGTCCCCTATGCGTTGAATCTTCCTCTCCTTCTCCCTTGAGAGAATCTCCCTGTACTCTAAGCACTGAATATTTCTTTGCTTCTACCTTGGCAGAACCTCGATATCTGCTGAGCACAGCGTCTTCCTCATCTTCTCCCAAACCAACTGTCTCTGTCTCCTAAGCGCTGAGTCTTCATCACCTCCTCCCTTACAGAAACTCACTGCTGCTAAGCGCTCGAGACTTCCTCCTCTCCTCCCTTCCAGAGCCTCGGTCTTCCCTAAGTGCTGAGCCTTCCTCTCCTCCTCCCTTGACAGAAAGGCAGTGTTCGCTACACGTGGAATCTTCCTCTTCTGCTCCATTGACAGAACCTCGGTGTCCCCTGACTGCTGAATCTTTACTCTGCTCCTACCTTGAATCTCCGTGTCTCCTAACTGCTGAGCTTCCTCTCTTCCTTCCTTTGAAAATCCCAAACTCTCCTAATTTCTGAGTCTTCCTCTCCTCCCCCCTTACAGAACCTAGGTGTGTTTTAAACCCTGAGTCTTAATCTTTTCCTACCTTGGCAGAACATCTGTGTCTCTTAAGCACTGAGCCTTCCTCTCCCCTCCTTCACAGCCTGTGTGTGTCCTAAGCGCTGACTCTTTCTCTCTTTTTCCCTTAGAAGCACGGGTTCCCCTAAGTGATGAGTCTTTCTTTCCTATTCCCTTACACAACCTCACTCTCCGCCTATCTTAAAAATCCTGGGCGTCCCGTAAGCGCTGAGTTTTGTTCTGTGCTTCACTCGACAGTACCTTGGTGTCCTCTAAGCGCTGAGTCTTCCCCTCCCCCTCCCTGATAAAACCTCAGTGCCCCCTAGGCGCTGAGTCCTCCTCTCCTCATCCCTTGAGAGAACTTCGGTGTCCCCTAAGCGCTGAGCCTTCTCCACCTCTTTTGGCAGTACCTTGATGTCTCCTAAGGGCTGAATCTTCCTCTCAACCTACCCTGACGCAACCTCAGAGGACCCTAAACTCTGACTCTTCCCTTCCTCGTGTGTTATAAAACCTCGGAGATCCACAAGCACTGAGGCTTCCTCTTCTCCCCCTATACAGAACCTCGCTGTCCCCTACCTGCTAAATGTTCCTCTCCTCCCTTACGCCAAATCACTGTTTCTTATGCATTGAGTCTTTCTATCAGCCTCCATCACAGAACCTAGGTGACCACCAAGAGGTGGTTCTTCCTCTCCTCCTTCCTTGACAAAACCCCGTGTCCCCTATGCGTTGAGTGTTCCGCACCTCCTCTGATACAGAACCTCGCTCTCCCGTAATCACTGATTCTTCCTCTCCTCCTCCCTTAAATCGTTAGTGTTTTTTCAAGACTTGGTCTTCCTCTTCTCTTCCGCTACAGAACCTCTCTCTCCCCTGAGTCATGAGTCTTTCCACCTCCCTTAGTGAAAATCCGTGTTGCCCAAGCAGTGAGCCTTCCTCTCCTTCTTCCTTATGGAACCTCAGTGTCCCCTATGCGCTGAGTTCTTCTCTCCTCATCCTTTGACAGAAGTACGGTGTTGCCTAAGCACTGAGTCGTCTTCTCCGCTTAACTTGCCATTACCTCATTGTTGTCTATGGGCTTAATCTTCCTCTCCTCCTACCTTGACAGAACCTCAGAGGCCCCTAAACTCTGACTCTCCCTCTCCTCATGCGTTCTAAAACCATGGTGATCCAAAAGCGCTGCGGCTTCTTTTCCTCCTACTTTACAGAACCTCAGTGTCCTCTAAATGTTCCCCTCCTTCAGCCGTACAGAAAAGCAGTGTTCCCCATGCATTGAGATTCCTATTCTCCTCCCTCACTGAACCTCAGTGTACCCGAAGAGGTCTTTTTTCGTCTCCTCCTTCCTTCACAAAACCTCTTTGTCCCCTGTGCGTTGAGTCTTCCACTTCTGCTCCCTTACACAACCTCACTCTCCCCTCATCGCTGATTCTTCCACTCTTTGTCCCTTACAGAACTTCGGTGTGTCTTAAACTCTGAGTCTTCCTCTCCTCCTCCTTTGATATTACCACATTTTTCCTAAGCCTTCGCGCTTTGTCTCCTCCTCCCTTTACAGAACCCCATGTCCCCTATGCACTGAGTCTTCCTCTCCTTCTCCCTTGAGAGAATCTCCGTGCTCTCTAAGAACTGAATCTTTCTCTACTACCTTGGCAGAACCTCGATATCTGCTGCATACAGCGTCTTCCTCATCTCCTCCCATACAAACCATCTATGTCTCCTAAGTGCTGAGTCTTCATCACCTCCTGCCTTACAGAAACTCACTGTTGCTAAGCTCTCAAGACTTCCTCCTCTCCTACCTTACAGAGCCTCAGTCTTCCATCAGTGCTGAGCCTTCCTCTCCTCCTCCCTTGACAGAACAGTAGTGTTCGCTTCACGCGGAATCTTCGTTTTCGGCTCCTTTGACAGATCCTCGGTGTCCCCTAAGTGCTGAATCTTTACTCTGCTTCTACCTTGATAGAATCTCGGTGTCTCCTAAGTGCTGAGCCTTCCTCTGCTTCTGTCTTGACAGAACCTCAGTGTCCCTTCAGCGCTGAGTTTTCTTCTCTAGCACCATTACTGAACATCAGTGTCCACTGAGTATTGAGTTTTCTTCTGCTCCTCCCTTACAGCACCTCGGTTTCCTCTAAAGCCTGAGTCTTCCTTTCCTTCTCCCTTACATTACCGTGGTCCCCCTTGGTCACTCACTCTTCCTCTGGGTCTCCATCACAGAAACTCGGTGTACCATAACTTCTGAGACCTCCTCTCCTCTCTCCTTACAGAATTTCGGTGGCCCTTAAACACTGCGTATTCCTCCCCTCCTCCCTTACAGAACCTTGGTGTGCACTGAGCGCTGAGTATTCCTGTCCTCCTCTCTTCAGAGAACCTGTTCCCTAAGCACTCAGTCTTCCTTTGTCCACTCTTGACAGAACCTTGAAGACATCTGAGCACTGAATCTTCCTCTCGTGTTCCCTTACAGAGTCTCAGTGTCCACTTATCCTGGAGACTTCCTCTTCTCCTGTCTTACAAATCCTCGGTGTTCCCTAAGTGCAGTCTTCCTCTCCTGCTCCCTTACACAACCTCAGGGTTCCCTAAGCATTGAGTCTTCTTTCCTTTCCATCCTTACAAAACCTCAGTGTCCCCTACTCGGTGGTCTTTCCTCTCCTTTCACCTTACAGAACCTCAGTGTTCTTTCAACCCTGAGTCTTCCTCTACCCTCCCTAGAGAGAGCCTCAGTGCCCTATCACAGCTCAGCCCTCTTTTCTTCCTCCATTACATATCAGTGCTGTTACATGAGCATTGAGTCTTCTTCTCCCTGGACGGAACCTTAGTGTTCCCTTAGCTCTGAACCATCCTTTCCTCTTCCCTTACAGATTTTGTCTGCCCCCTCCAAGCTCTGATTCTTCTTCTCCTCGTCGCTTTCAAAACCTCCATGTACCCTAAGCTCTGAAACTTCCTCTTGTCCTCACTTTGAAACCTCGGTGTCACATAACCGCTGTGTTTTCTCTCCACGCCCTCTTAAATACTGTCAAAATCCCCAAGGGCTGAGACTTCCTTTCCTCTTCGCTTAAACAACCTTGGGGTCCCTTCTGCCCGAACCTTCCTCTCCACTTCTCTTGTATAATCTCGGTTTACCCAAAGCACCGAGCCTTGCTCCCATCTCTTTGAGAACCACTGTGTCCCCCAAGTGCTGACACTTTCTTCCTTCTTTACAGAACCTTGGTGTCCCCTACGCGCTGCTTTTTTCTCTCCTCCTCCATTACAAACCTTGTTCCTTCAGCGCTTACCCTTCCTCTTCTCCTCCCTTATGGAACCTCTTTCTTCCCTGAGCGATGAGCTTTTCGACCCCCCTTACTGAAAATCAGTGTCGTCCAAGCGCTGAAGGACCCTCACTCCCTTTACAGAGCCTTAGTGTTCCCTGAGCGCTGAGTCTTCCTCTCCTCTTCCTTGTAGAAACTCAGTGATCCCTAAGCATTGAGTCTTCATCTCTTCCTCCCCTGACAGTACCTCAGTTTTCCATAAGAGCTGGGTCTTCCTCTCTTCCACCGCAGGAAAAAAACTCGCTGTCTCCTTTAACGCTGAGCTGTCCTATTCTCCTCCCTTGACAGAACCTCAGTATACCCTCATTTTTGAGCCTTCCTTTACTAATCTCTTCGAGACCTTCGGTGTCTCCTAACTGCTGAGCTTCCTCTCTTCCTTCCTTTGAAAATCTCCAAGTCCCCTCATTTCTGAGACTTCCTCTCCTCTCCCCTTACAGAACCTCCTTGTGCTTTAGACCCTGAGTCTTATTCTTTTCCTACCTTGGCAGAACTTCTGTGCTTCTTAAGCACTGAGTCTTCCTCTATTCTCCTTGACAGCCTATTTTTCCCCTAAGAGCTCACTTTTTCTCTTTTTTCCCTTACAAAAGCACGGGCCCCCCTAAGATATGAGTCTTCCTTTCCTGTTCCCTTACACCTCACTCTTCGCCTATGTTAAAAATCCTGGGCGTTCCCTACTCGCTGAGTCTTGTTCTGTGCCTCACTCGACAGTACCTTGGTGTCCTGTAAGCACTGAGTCTTCCTCTCCCCCTCCCTTATAAAACCTCATTGTCCCCTAAGCACTGAATCCTCCTCTCTTGATCCCTTCACAGAACTTCGTTTTCCCCTAAGTGCTGAGTCTTCTTCTCCGCCTCTCTTGGCAGTACCTCGGTGTCTTCTAATGGGTGAATCTTGCTCGCCTCCTACCCTGACGGAACCTCAGAGGCCCCTAAACTTTGACTCTTCCTCTCCTAATCTGTTGTAAACCTTGGTGATCCACAAGCGCTGAGGTTTCCTCTCCTAATCCTTTACAGAACTTCGGTGTCCCCTAAGGGCTAAATGTTCCTCTCCACACTTACCGAAAATCAGTGTTTCCTTTGCATTGAGTTCTCCTGTCATCTTCTTTCACAGAACCTCCGTGTCCCCCAAGAGGTTTTTTCTCGTCTCCTCCTTCCTGGACAAAACCTCGGTGTCCCCTCTGCGTTCAGTCTTCCACTTCTCCTCCCGTACAAAACCTCACTGTCCCCTAATCGATGGTTCTTCCTCCCCTTGTCCCTTACAGAACTTCAGTGTGTCTTAAACTAGGAGTCTTCCTCTCCTCCTCCTTTGATATTACCACATTTTTCCTAAGCCTTCACTCTTTGTTTCCTCTCTCCTTTACTAAACCCCATGTCCCCTATGCGTTGAATCTTCCTCTCCTTCTCCCTTGAGAGAATCTCCCTGTACTCTAAGCACTGAATATTTCTTTGCTTCTACCTTGGCAGAACCTCGATATCTGCTGAGCACAGCGTCTTCCTCATCTTCTCCCAAACCAACTGTCTCTGTCTCCTAAGCGCTGAGTCTTCATCACCTCCTCCCTTACAGAAACTCACTGCTGCTAAGCGCTCGAGACTTCCTCCTCTCCTCCCTTCCAGAGCCTCGGTCTTCCCTAAGTGCTGAGCCTTCCTCTCCTCCTCCCTTGACAGAAAGGCAGTGTTCGCTACACGTGGAATCTACCTCTTCTGCTCCATTGACAGAACCTCGGTGTCCCCTGACTGCTGAATCTTTACTCTGCTCCTACCTTGAATCTCGGTGTCTCCTAACTGCTGAGCTTCCTCTCTTCCTTCCTTTGAAAATCCCAAACTCTCCTAATTTCTGAGTCTTCCTCTCCTCCCCCCTTACAGAACCTAGGTGTGTTTTAAACCCTGAGTCTTAATCTTTTCCTACCTTGGCAGAACATCTGTGTCTCTTAAGCACTGAGCCTTCCTCTCCCCTCCTTCACAGCCTGTGTGTGTCCTAAGCGCTGACTCTTTCTCTCTTTTTCCCTTAGAAGCACGGGTTCCCCTAAGTGATGAGTCTTTCTTTCCTATTCCCTTACACAACCTCACTCTCCGCCTATCTTAAAAATCCTGGGCGTCCCGTAAGCGCTGAGTTTTGTTCTGTGCTTCACTCGGCAGTACCTTGGTGTCCTCGAAGCGCTGAGTCTTCCCCTCCCCCTCCCTGATAAAACCTCAGTGCCCCCTAGGCGCTGAGTCCTCCTCTCCTCATCCCTTGAGAGAACTTCGGTGTCCCCTAAGCGCTGAGCCTTCTCCACCTCTTTTGGCAGTACCTTGATGTCTCCTAAGGGCTGAATCTTCCTCTCAACCTACCCTGACGCAACCTCAGAGGACCCTAAACTCTGACTCTTCCCTTCCTCGTGTGTTATAAAACCTCGGAGATCCACAAGCACTGAGGCTTCCTCTTCTCCCCCTATACAGAACCTCGCTGTCCCCTACCTGCTAAATGTTCCTCTCCTCCCTTACGCCAAATCACTGTTTCTTATGCATTGAGTCTTTCTATCATCCTCCATCACAGAACCTAGGTGACCACCAAGAGGTGGTTCTTCCTCTCCTCCTTCCTTGACAAAACCCCGTGTCCCCTATGCGTTGAGTGTTCCGCACCTCCTCTGATACAGAACCTCGCTCTCCCGTAATCACTGATTCTTCCTCTCCTCCTCCCTTAAATCGTTAGTGTTTTTTCAAGACTTGGTCTTCCTCTTCTCTTCCGCTACAGAACCTCTCTCTCCCCTGAGTCATGAGTCTTTCCACCTCCCTTAGTGAAAATCCGTGTTGCCCAAGCAGTGAGCCTTCCTCTCCTTCTTCCTTATGGAACCTCAGTGTCCCCTATGCGCTGAGTTCTTCTCTCCTCATCCTTTGACAGAAGTACGGTGTTGCCTAAGCACTGAGTCGTCTTCTCCGCTTAACTTGCCATTACCTCATTGTTGTCTATGGGCTTAATCTTCCTCTCCTCCTACCTTGACAGAACCTCAGAGGCCCCTAAACTCTGACTCTCCCTCTCCTCATGCGTTCTAAAACCATGGTGATCCAAAAGCGCTGCGGCTTCTTTTCCTCCTACTTTACAGAACCTCAGTGTCCTCTAAATGTTCCCCTCCTTCAGCCGTACACAAAAGCAGTGTTCCCCATGCATTGAGATTCCTATTCTCCTCCCTCACTGAACCTCAGTGTACCCGAAGAGGTCTTTTTTCGTCTCCTCCTTCCTTCACAAAACCTCTTTGTCCCCTGTGCGTTGAGTCTTCCACTTCTGCTCCCTTACACAACCTCACTCTCCCCTCATCGCTGATTCTTCCACTCTTTGTCCCTTACAGAACTTCGGTGTGTCTTAAACTCTGAGTCTTCCTCTCCTCCTCCTTTCATATTACCACATTTTTCCTAAGCCTTCGCGCTTTGTCTCCTCCTCCCTTTACAGAACCCCATGTCCCCTATGCACTGAGTCTTCCTCTCCTTCTCCCTTGAGAGAATCTCCGTGCTCTCTAAGAACTGAATCTTTCTCTACTACCTTGGCAGAACCTCGATATCTGCTGCATACAGCGTCTTCCTCATCTCCTCCCATACAAACCATCTATGTCTCCTAAGTGCTGAGTCTTCATCACCTCCTGCCTTACAGAAACTCACTGTTGCTAAGCTCTCAAGACTTCCTCCTCTCCTACCTTACAGAGCCTCAGTCTTCCATCAGTGCTGAGCCTTCCTCTCCTCCTCCCTTGACAGAACAGTAGTGTTCGCTTCACGCGGAATCTTCGTTTTCGGCTCCTTTGACAGATCCTCGGTGTCCCCTAAGTGCTGAATCTTTACTCTGCTTCTACCTTGATAGAATCTCGGTGTCTCCTAAGTGCTGAGCCTTCCTCTGCTCCTGTCTTGACAGAACCTCAGTGTCCCTTCAGCGCTGAGTTTTCTTCTCTAGCACCATTACTGAACATCAGTGTCCACTAAGTATTGAGTTTTCTTCTGCTCCTCCCTTACAGCACCTCGGTTTCCTCTAAAGCCTGAGTCTTCCTTTCCTTCTCCCTTACATTACCGTGGTCCCCCTTGGTCACTCACTCTTCCTCTGGGTCTCCATCACAGAAACTCGGTGTACCATAAGTTCTGAGACCTCCTCTCCTCTCTCCTTACAGAATTTCGGTGGCCCTTAAACACTGCGTATTCCTCCCCTCCTCCCTTACAGAACCTTGGTGTGCACTGAGCGCTGAGTATTCCTGTCCTCCTCTCTTCAGAGAACCTGTTCCCTAAGCACTCAGTCTTCCTTTGTCCACTCTTGACAGAACCTTGAAGACATCTGAGCACTGAATCTTCCTCTCGTGTTCCCTTACAGAGTCTCAGTGTCCACTTATCCTGGAGACTTCCTCTTCTCCTGTCTTACAAATCCTCGGTGTTCCCTAAGTGCAGTCTTCCTCTCCTGCTCCCTTACACAACCTCAGGGTTCCCTAAGCATTGAGTCTTCTTTCCTTTCCATCCTTACAAAACCTCAGTGTCCCCTACTCGGTGGTCTTTCCTCTCCTTTCACCTTACAGAACCTCAGTGTTCTTTCAACCCTGAGTCTTCCTCTACCCTCCTAGAGAGAGCCTCAGTGCCCTATCACAGCTCAGCCCTCTTTTCTTCCTCCATTACATATCAGTGCTGTTACATGAGCATTGAGTCTTCTTCTCCCTGGACGGAACCTTAGTGTTCCCTTAGCTCTGAACCATCCTTTCCTCTTCCCTTACAGATTTTGTCTGCCCCCTCCAAGCTCTGATTCTTCTTCTCCTCGTCGCTTTCAAAACCTCCATGTACCCTAAGCTCTGAAACTTCCTCTTGTCCTCACTTTGAAACCTCGGTGTCACATAACCGCTGTGTTTTCTCTCCACGCCCTCTTAAATACTGTCAAAATCCCCAAGGGCTGAGACTTCCTTTCCTCTTCGCTTAAACAACCTTGGGGTCCCTTCTGCCCGAACCTTCCTCTCCACTTCTCTTGTATAATCTCGGTTTACCCAAAGCACCGAGCCTTGCTCCCATCTCTTTGAGAACCACTGTGTCCCCCAAGTGCTGACACTTTCTTCCTTCTTTACAGAACCTTGGTGTCCCCTACGCGCTGCTTTTTTCTCTCCTCCTCCATTACAAACCTTGTTCCTTCAGCGCTTACCCTTCCTCTTCTCCTCCCTTATGGAACCTCTTTCTTCCCTGAGCGATGAGCTTTTCGACCCCCCTTACTGAAAATCAGTGTCGTCCAAGCGCTGAAGGACCCTCACTCCCTTTACAGAGCCTTAGTGTTCCCTGAGCGCTGAGTCTTCCTCTCCTCTTCCTTGTAGAAACTCAGTGATCCCTAAGCATTGAGTCTTCATCTCTTCCTCCCCTGACAGTACCTCAGTTTTCCATAAGAGCTGGGTCTTCCTCTCTTCCACCGCAGGAAAAAAACTCGCTGTCTCCTTTAACGCTGAGCTGTCCTATTCTCCTCCCTTGACAGAACCTCAGTATACCCTCATTTTTGAGCCTTCCTTTACTAATCTCTTCGAGACCTTCGGTGTCTCCTAACTGCTGAGCTTCCTCTCTTCCTTCCTTTGAAAATCTCCAAGTCCCCTCATTTCTGAGACTTCCTCTCCTCTCCCCTTACAGAACCTCCTTGTGCTTTAGACCCTGAGTCTTATTCTTTTCCTACCTTGGCAGAACTTCTGTGCTTCTTAAGCACTGAGTCTTCCTCTATTCTCCTTGACAGCCTATTTTTCCCCTAAGAGCTCACTTTTTCTCTTTTTTCCCTTACAAAAGCACGGGCCCCCCTAAGATATGAGTCTTCCTTTCCTGTTCCCTTACACCTCACTCTTCGCCTATGTTAAAAATCCTGGGCGTTCCCTACTCGCTGAGTCTTGTTCTGTGCCTCACTCGACAGTACCTTGGTGTCCTGTAAGCACTGAGTCTTCCTCTCCCCCTCCCTTATAAAACCTCATTGTCCCCTAAGCACTGAATCCTCCTCTCTTGATCCCTTCACAGAACTTCGTTTTCCCCTAAGTGCTGAGTCTTCTTCTCCGCCTCTCTTGGCAGTACCTCGGTGTCTTCTAATGGGTGAATCTTGCTCGCCTCCTACCCTGACGGAACCTCAGAGGCCCCTAAACTTTGACTCTTCCTCTCCTAATCTGTTGTAAACCTTGGTGATCCACAAGCGCTGAGGTTTCCTCTCCTAATCCTTTACAGAACTTCGGTGTCCCCTAAGGGCTAAATGTTCCTCTCCACACTTACCGAAAATCAGTGTTTCCTTTGCATTGAGTTCTCCTGTCATCTTCTTTCACAGAACCTCCGTGTCCCCCAAGAGGTTTTTTCTCGTCTCCTCCTTCCTGGACAAAACCTCGGTGTCCCCTCTGCGTTCAGTCTTCCACTTCTCCTCCCGTACAAAACCTCACTGTCCCCTAATCGATGGTTCTTCCTCCCCTTGTCCCTTACAGAACTTCAGTGTGTCTTAAACTAGGAGTCTTCCTCTCCTCCTCCTTTGATATTACCACATTTTTCCTAAGCCTTCACTCTTTGTTTCCTCTCTCCTTTACTAAACCCCATGTCCCCTATGCGTTGAATCTTCCTCTCCTTCTCCCTTGAGAGAATCTCCCTGTACTCTAAGCACTGAATATTTCTTTGCTTCTACCTTGGCAGAACCTCGATATCTGCTGAGCACAGCGTCTTCCTCATCTTCTCCCAAACCAACTGTCTCTGTCTCCTAAGCGCTGAGTCTTCATCACCTCCTCCCTTACAGAAACTCACTGCTGCTAAGCGCTCGAGACTTCCTCCTCTCCTCCCTTCCAGAGCCTCGGTCTTCCCTAAGTGCTGAGCCTTCCTCTCCTCCTCCCTTGACAGAAAGGCAGTGTTCGCTACACGTGGAATCTACCTCTTCTGCTCCATTGACAGAACCTCGGTGTCCCCTGACTGCTGAATCTTTACTCTGCTCCTACCTTGAATCTCGGTGTCTCCTAACTGCTGAGCTTCCTCTCTTCCTTCCTTTGAAAATCCCAAACTCTCCTAATTTCTGAGTCTTCCTCTCCTCCCCCCTTACAGAACCTAGGTGTGTTTTAAACCCTGAGTCTTAATCTTTTCCTACCTTGGCAGAACATCTGTGTCTCTTAAGCACTGAGCCTTCCTCTCCCCTCCTTCACAGCCTGTGTGTGTCCTAAGCGCTGACTCTTTCTCTCTTTTTCCCTTAGAAGCACGGGTTCCCCTAAGTGATGAGTCTTTCTTTCCTATTCCCTTACACAACCTCACTCTCCGCCTATCTTAAAAATCCTGGGCGTCCCGTAAGCGCTGAGTTTTGTTCTGTGCTTCACTCGGCAGTACCTTGGTGTCCTCGAAGCGCTGAGTCTTCCCCTCCCCCTCCCTGATAAAACCTCAGTGCCCCCTAGGCGCTGAGTCCTCCTCTCCTCATCCCTTGAGAGAACTTCGGTGTCCCCTAAGCGCTGAGCCTTCTCCACCTCTTTTGGCAGTACCTTGATGTCTCCTAAGGGCTGAATCTTCCTCTCAACCTACCCTGACGCAACCTCAGAGGACCCTAAACTCTGACTCTTCCCTTCCTCGTGTGTTATAAAACCTCGGAGATCCACAAGCACTGAGGCTTCCTCTTCTCCCCCTATACAGAACCTCGCTGTCCCCTACCTGCTAAATGTTCCTCTCCTCCCTTACGCCAAATCACTGTTTCTTATGCATTGAGTCTTTCTATCATCCTCCATCACAGAACCTAGGTGACCACCAAGAGGTGGTTCTTCCTCTCCTCCTTCCTTGACAAAACCCCGTGTCCCCTATGCGTTGAGTGTTCCGCACCTCCTCTGATACAGAACCTCGCTCTCCCGTAATCACTGATTCTTCCTCTCCTCCTCCCTTAAATCGTTAGTGTTTTTTCAAGACTTGGTCTTCCTCTTCTCTTCCGCTACAGAACCTCTCTCTCCCCTGAGTCATGAGTCTTTCCACCTCCCTTAGTGAAAATCCGTGTTGCCCAAGCAGTGAGCCTTCCTCTCCTTCTTCCTTATGGAACCTCAGTGTCCCCTATGCGCTGAGTTCTTCTCTCCTCATCCTTTGACAGAAGTACGGTGTTGCCTAAGCACTGAGTCGTCTTCTCCGCTTAACTTGCCATTACCTCATTGTTGTCTATGGGCTTAATCTTCCTCTCCTCCTACCTTGACAGAACCTCAGAGGCCCCTAAACTCTGACTCTCCCTCTCCTCATGCGTTCTAAAACCATGGTGATCCAAAAGCGCTGCGGCTTCTTTTCCTCCTACTTTACAGAACCTCAGTGTCCTCTAAATGTTCCCCTCCTTCAGCCGTACAGAAAAGCAGTGTTCCCCATGCATTGAGATTCCTATTCTCCTCCCTCACTGAACCTCAGTGTACCCGAAGAGGTCTTTTTTCGTCTCCTCCTTCCTTCACAAAACCTCTTTGTCCCCTGTGCGTTGAGTCTTCCACTTCTGCTCCCTTACACAACCTCACTCTCCCCTCATCGCTGATTCTTCCACTCTTTGTCCCTTACAGAACTTCGGTGTGTCTTAAACTCTGAGTCTTCCTCTCCTCCTCCTTTGATATTACCACATTTTTCCTAAGCCTTCGCGCTTTGTCTCCTCCTCCCTTTACAGAACCCCATGTCCCCTATGCACTGAGTCTTCCTCTCCTTCTCCCTTGAGAGAATCTCCGTGCTCTCTAAGAACTGAATCTTTCTCTACTACCTTGGCAGAACCTCGATATCTGCTGCATACAGCGTCTTCCTCATCTCCTCCCATACAAACCATCTATGTCTCCTAAGTGCTGAGTCTTCATCACCTCCTGCCTTACAGAAACTCACTGTTGCTAAGCTCTCAAGACTTCCTCCTCTCCTACCTTACAGAGCCTCAGTCTTCCATCAGTGCTGAGCCTTCCTCTCCTCCTCCCTTGACAGAACAGTAGTGTTCGCTTCACGCGGAATCTTCGTTTTCGGCTCCTTTGACAGATCCTCGGTGTCCCCTAAGTGCTGAATCTTTACTCTGCTTCTACCTTGATAGAATCTCGGTGTCTCCTAAGTGCTGAGCCTTCCTCTGCTCCTGTCTTGACAGAACCTCAGTGTCCCTTCAGCGCTGAGTTTTCTTCTCTAGCACCATTACTGAACATCAGTGTCCACTAAGTATTGAGTTTTCTTCTGCTCCTCCCTTACAGCACCTCGGTTTCCTCTAAAGCCTGAGTCTTCCTTTCCTTCTCCCTTACATTACCGTGGTCCCCCTTGGTCACTCACTCTTCCTCTGGGTCTCCATCACAGAAACTCGGTGTACCATAACTTCTGAGACCTCCTCTCCTCTCTCCTTACAGAATTTCGGTGGCCCTTAAACACTGCGTATTCCTCCCCTCCTCCCTTACAGAACCTTGGTGTGCACTGAGCGCTGAGTATTCCTGTCCTCCTCTCTTCAGAGAACCTGTTCCCTAAGCACTCAGTCTTCCTTTGTCCACTCTTGACAGAACCTTGAAGACATCTGAGCACTGAATCTTCCTCTCGTGTTCCCTTACAGAGTCTCAGTGTCCACTTATCCTGGAGACTTCCTCTTCTCCTGTCTTACAAATCCTCGGTGTTCCCTAAGTGCAGTCTTCCTCTCCTGCTCCCTTACACAACCTCAGGGTTCCCTAAGCATTGAGTCTTCTTTCCTTTCCATCCTTACAAAACCTCAGTGTCCCCTACTCGGTGGTCTTTCCTCTCCTTTCACCTTACAGAACCTCAGTGTTCTTTCAACCCTGAGTCTTCCTCTACCCTCCCTAGAGAGAGCCTCAGTGCCCTATCACAGCTCAGCCCTCTTTTCTTCCTCCATTACATATCAGTGCTGTTACATGAGCATTGAGTCTTCTTCTCCCTGGACGGAACCTTAGTGTTCCCTTAGCTCTGAACCATCCTTTCCTCTTCCCTTACAGATTTTGTCTGCCCCCTCCAAGCTCTGATTCTTCTTCTCCTCGTCGCTTTCAAAACCTCCATGTACCCTAAGCTCTGAAACTTCCTCTTGTCCTCACTTTGAAACCTCGGTGTCACATAACCGCTGTGTTTTCTCTCCACGCCCTCTTAAATACTGTCAAAATCCCCAAGGGCTGAGACTTCCTTTCCTCTTCGCTTAAACAACCTTGGGGTCCCTTCTGCCCGAACCTTCCTCTCCACTTCTCTTGTATAATCTCGGTTTACCCAAAGCACCGAGCCTTGCTCCCATCTCTTTGAGAACCACTGTGTCCCCCAAGTGCTGACACTTTCTTCCTTCTTTACAGAACCTTGGTGTCCCCTACGCGCTGCTTTTTTCTCTCCTCCTCCATTACAAACCTTGTTCCTTCAGCGCTTACCCTTCCTCTTCTCCTCCCTTATGGAACCTCTTTCTTCCCTGAGCGATGAGCTTTTCGACCCCCCTTACTGAAAATC
Source organism: Elephas maximus indicus (assembly GCF_024166365.1). Taxonomy (NCBI): domain Eukaryota; kingdom Metazoa; phylum Chordata; class Mammalia; order Proboscidea; family Elephantidae; genus Elephas; species Elephas maximus. Next base: position 15,686,553 of record NC_064847.1, read on the forward strand.
AGTGTCGTCCAAGCGCTGAAGGACCCTCACTCCCTTTACAGAGCCTTAGTGTTCCCTGAGCGCTGAGTCTTCCTCTCCTCTTCCTTGTAGAAACTCAGTGATCCCTAAGCATTGAGTCTTCATCTCTTCCTCCCCTGACAGTACCTCAGTTTTCCATAAGAGCTGGGTCTTCCTCTCTTCCACCGCAGGAAAAAAACTCGCTGTCTCCTTTAACGCTGAGCTGTCCTATTCTCCTCCCTTGACAGAACCTCAGTATACCCTCATTTTTGAGCCTTCCTTTACTAATCTCTTCGAGACCTTCGGTGTCTCCTAACTGCTGAGCTTCCTCTCTTCCTTCCTTTGAAAATCTCCAAGTCCCCTCATTTCTGAGACTTCCTCTCCTCTCCCCTTACAGAACCTCCTTGTGCTTTAGACCCTGAGTCTTATTCTTTTCCTACCTTGGCAGAACTTCTGTGCTTCTTAAGCACTGAGTCTTCCTCTATTCTCCTTGACAGCCTATTTTTCCCCTAAGAGCTCACTTTTTCTCTTTTTTCCCTTACAAAAGCACGGGCCCCCCTAAGATATGAGTCTTCCTTTCCTGTTCCCTTACACCTCACTCTTCGCCTATGTTAAAAATCCTGGGCGTTCCCTACTCGCTGAGTCTTGTTCTGTGCCTCACTCGACAGTACCTTCGTGTCCTGTAAGCACTGAGTCTTCCTCTCCCCCTCCCTTATAAAACCTCATTGTCCCCTAAGCACTGAATCCTCCTCTCTTGATCCCTTCACAGAACTTCGTTTTCCCCTAAGTGCTGAGTCTTCTTCTCCGCCTCTCTTGGCAGTACCTCGGTGTCTTCTAATGGGTGAATCTTGCTCGCCTCCTACCCTGACGGAACCTCAGAGGCCCCTAAACTTTGACTCTTCCTCTCCTAATCTGTTGTAAACCTTGGTGATCCACAAGCGCTGAGGTTTCCTCTCCTAATCCTTTACAGAACTTCGGTGTCCCCTAAGGGCTAAATGTTCCTCTCCACACTTACCGAAAATCAGTGTTTCCTTTGCATTGAGTTCTCCTGTCATCTTCTTTCACAGAACCTCCGTGTCCCCCAAGAGGTTTTTTCTCGTCTCCTCCTTCCTGGACAAAACCTCGGTGTCCCCTCTGCGTTCAGTCTTCCACTTCTCCTCCCGTACAAAACCTCACTGTCCCCTAATCGATGGTTCTTCCTCCCCTTGTCCCTTACAGAACTTCAGTGTGTCTTAAACTAGGAGTCTTCCTCTCCTCCTCCTTTGATATTACCACATTTTTCCTAAGCCTTCACTCTTTGTTTCCTCTCTCCTTTACTAAACCCCATGTCCCCTATGCGTTGAATCTTCCTCTCCTTCTCCCTTGAGAGAATCTCCCTGTACTCTAAGCACTGAATATTTCTTTGCTTCTACCTTGGCAGAACCTCGATATCTGTTGAGCACAGCGTCTTCCTCATCTTCTCCCAAACCAACTGTCTCTGTCTCCTAAGCGCTGAGTCTTCATCACCTCCTCCCTTACAGAAACTCACTGCTGCTAAGCGCTCGAGACTTCCTCCTCTCCTCCCTTCCAGAGCCTCGGTCTTCCCTAAGTGCTGAGCCTTCCTCTCCTCCTCCCTTGACAGAAAGGCAGTGTTCGCTACACGTGGAATCTTCCTCTTCTGCTCCATTGACAGAACCTCGGTGTCCCCTGACTGCTGAATCTTTACTCTGCTCCTACCTTGAATCTCCGTGTCTCCTAACTGCTGAGCTTCCTCTCTTCCTTCCTTTGAAAATCCCAAACTCTCCTAATTTCTGAGTCTTCCTCTCCTCCCCCCTTACAGAACCTAGGTGTGTTTTAAACCCTGAGTCTTAATCTTTTCCTACCTTGGCAGAACATCTGTGTCTCTTAAGCACTGAGCCTTCCTCTCCCCTCCTTCACAGCCTGTGTGTGTCCTAAGCGCTGACTCTTTCTCTCTTTTTCCCTTAGAAGCACGGGTTCCCCTAAGTGATGAGTCTTTCTTTCCTATTCCCTTACACAACCTCACTCTCCGCCTATCTTAAAAATCCTGGGCGTCCCGTAAGCGCTGAGTTTTGTTCTGTGCTTCACTCGACAGTACCTTGGTGTCCTCTAAGCGCTGAGTCTTCCCCTCCCCTTCCCTGATAAAACCTCAGTGCCCCCTAGGCGCTGAGTCCTCCTCTCCTCATCCCTTGAGAGAACTTCGGTGTCGCCTAAGCGCTGAGCCTTCTCCACCTCTTTTGGCAGTACCTTGATGTCTCCTAAGGGCTGAATCTTCCTCTCAACCTACCCTGACGCAACCTCAGAGGACCCTAAACTCTGACTCTTCCCTTCCTCGTGTGTTATAAAACCTCGGAGATCCACAAGCACTGAGGCTTCCTCTTCTCCCCCTATACAGAACCTCGCTGTCCCCTACCTGCTAAATGTTCCTCTCCTCCCTTACGCCAAATCACTGTTTCTTATGCATTGAGTCTTTCTATCAGCCTCCATCACAGAACCTAGGTGACCACCAAGAGGTGGTTCTTCCTCTCCTCCTTCCTTGACAAAACCCCGTGTCCCCTATGCGTTGAGTGTTCCGCACCTCCTCTGATACAGAACCTCGCTCTCCCGTAATCACTGATTCTTCCTCTCCTCCTCCCTTAAATCGTTAGTGTTTTTTCAAGACTTGGTCTTCCTCTTCTCTTCCGCTACAGAACCTCTCTCTCCCCTGAGTCATGAGTCTTTCCACCTCCCTTAGTGAAAATCCGTGTTGCCCAAGCAGTGAGCCTTCCTCTCCTTCTTCCTTATGGAACCTCAGTGTCCCCTATGCGCTGAGTTCTTCTCTCCTCATCCTTTGACAGAAGTACGGTGTTGCCTAAGCACTGAGTCGTCTTCTCCGCTTAACTTGCCATTACCTCATTGTTGTCTATGGGCTTAATCTTCCTCTCCTCCTACCTTGACAGAACCTCAGAGGCCCCTAAACTCTGACTCTCCCTCTCCTCATGCGTTCTAAAACCATGGTGATCCAAAAGCGCTGCGGCTTCTTTTCCTCCTACTTTACAGAACCTCAGTGTCCTCTAAATGTTCCCCTCCTTCAGCCGTACACAAAAGCAGTGTTCCCCATGCATTGAGATTCCTATTCTCCTCCCTCACTGAACCTCAGTGTACCCGAAGAGGTCTTTTTTCGTCTCCTCCTTCCTTCACAAAACCTCTTTGTCCCCTGTGCGTTGAGTCTTCCACTTCTGCTCCCTTACACAACCTCACTCTCCCCTCATCGCTGATTCTTCCACTCTTTGTCCCTTACAGAACTTCGGTGTGTCTTAAACTCTGAGTCTTCCTCTCCTCCTCCTTTGATATTACCACATTTTTCCTAAGCCTTCGCGCTTTGTCTCCTCCTCCCTTTACAGAACCCCATGTCCCCTATGCACTGAGTCTTCCTCTCCTTCTCCCTTGAGAGAATCTCCGTGCTCTCTAAGAACTGAATCTTTCTCTACTACCTTGGCAGAACCTCGATATCTGCTGCATACAGCGTCTTCCTCATCTCCTCCCATACAAACCATCTATGTCTCCTAAGTGCTGAGTCTTCATCACCTCCTGCCTTACAGAAACTCACTGTTGCTAAGCTCTCAAGACTTCCTCCTCTCCTACCTTACAGAGCCTCAGTCTTCCATCAGTGCTGAGCCTTCCTCTCCTCCTCCCTTGACAGAACAGTAGTGTTCGCTTCACGCGGAATCTTCGTTTTCGGCTCCTTTGACAGATCCTCGGTGTCCCCTAAGTGCTGAATCTTTACTCTGCTTCTACCTTGATAGAATCTCGGTGTCTCCTAAGTGCTGAGCCTTCCTCTGCTCCTGTCTTGACAGAACCTCAGTGTCCCTTCAGCGCTGAGTTTTCTTCTCTAGCACCATTACTGAACATCAGTGTCCACTAAGTATTGAGTTTTCTTCTGCTCCTCCCTTACAGCACCTCGGTTTCCTCTAAAGCCTGAGTCTTCCTTTCCTTCTCCCTTACATTACCGTGGTCCCCCTTGGTCACTCACTCTTCCTCTGGGTCTCCATCACAGAAACTCGGTGTACCATAAGTTCTGAGACCTCCTCTCCTCTCTCCTTACAGAATTTCGGTGGCCCTTAAACACTGCGTATTCCTCCCCTCCTCCCTTACAGAACCTTGGTGTGCACTGAGCGCTGAGTATTCCTGTCCTCCTCTCTTCAGAGAACCTGTTCCCTAAGCACTCAGTCTTCCTTTGTCCACTCTTGACAGAACCTTGAAGACATCTGAGCACTGAATCTTCCTCTCGTGTTCCCTTACAGAGTCTCAGTGTCCACTTATCCTGGAGACTTCCTCTTCTCCTGTCTTACAAATCCTCGGTGTTCCCTAAGTGCAGTCTTCCTCTCCTGCTCCCTTACACAACCTCAGGGTTCCCTAAGCATTGAGTCTTCTTTCCTTTCCATCCTTACAAAACCTCAGTGTCCCCTACTCGGTGGTCTTTCCTCTCCTTTCACCTTACAGAACCTCAGTGTTCTTTCAACCCTGAGTCTTCCTCTACCCTCCCTAGAGAGAGCCTCAGTGCCCTATCACAGCTCAGCCCTCTTTTCTTCCTCCATTACATATCAGTGCTGTTACATGAGCATTGAGTCTTCTTCTCCCTGGACGGAACCTTAGTGTTCCCTTAGCTCTGAACCATCCTTTCCTCTTCCCTTACAGATTTTGTCTGCCCCCTCCAAGCTCTGATTCTTCTTCTCCTCGTCGCTTTCAAAACCTCCATGTACCCTAAGCTCTGAAACTTCCTCTTGTCCTCACTTTGAAACCTCGGTGTCACATAACCGCTGTGTTTTCTCTCCACGCCCTCTTAAATACTGTCAAAATCCCCAAGGGCTGAGACTTCCTTTCCTCTTCGCTTAAACAACCTTGGGGTCCCTTCTGCCCGAACCTTCCTCTCCACTTCTCTTGTATAATCTCGGTTTACCCAAAGCACCGAGCCTTGCTCCCATCTCTTTGAGAACCACTGTGTCCCCCAAGTGCTGACACTTTCTTCCTTCTTTACAGAACCTTGGTGTCCCCTACGCGCTGCTTTTTTCTCTCCTCCTCCATTACAAACCTTGTTCCTTCAGCGCTTACCCTTCCTCTTCTCCTCCCTTATGGAACCTCTTTCTTCCCTGAGCGATGAGCTTTTCGACCCCCCTTACTGAAAATCAGTGTCGTCCAAGCGCTGAAGGACCCTCACTCCCTTTACAGAGCCTTAGTGTTCCCTGAGCGCTGAGTCTTCCTCTCCTCTTCCTTGTAGAAACTCAGTGATCCCTAAGCATTGAGTCTTCATCTCTTCCTCCCCTGACAGTACCTCAGTTTTCCATAAGAGCTGGGTCTTCCTCTCTTCCACCGCAGGAAAAAAACTCGCTGTCTCCTTTAACGCTGAGCTGTCCTATTCTCCTCCCTTGACAGAACCTCAGTATACCCTCATTTTTGAGCCTTCCTTTACTAATCTCTTCGAGACCTTCGGTGTCTCCTAACTGCTGAGCTTCCTCTCTTCCTTCCTTTGAAAATCTCCAAGTCCCCTCATTTCTGAGACTTCCTCTCCTCTCCCCTTACAGAACCTCCTTGTGCTTTAGACCCTGAGTCTTATTCTTTTCCTACCTTGGCAGAACTTCTGTGCTTCTTAAGCACTGAGTCTTCCTCTATTCTCCTTGACAGCCTATTTTTCCCCTAAGAGCTCACTTTTTCTCTTTTTTCCCTTACAAAAGCACGGGCCCCCCTAAGATATGAGTCTTCCTTTCCTGTTCCCTTACACCTCACTCTTCGCCTATGTTAAAAATCCTGGGCGTTCCCTACTCGCTGAGTCTTGTTCTGTGCCTCACTCGACAGTACCTTGGTGTCCTGTAAGCACTGAGTCTTCCTCTCCCCCTCCCTTATAAAACCTCATTGTCCCCTAAGCACTGAATCCTCCTCTCTTGATCCCTTCACAGAACTTCGTTTTCCCCTAAGTGCTGAGTCTTCTTCTCCGCCTCTCTTGGCAGTACCTCGGTGTCTTCTAATGGGTGAATCTTGCTCGCCTCCTACCCTGACGGAACCTCAGAGGCCCCTAAACTTTGACTCTTCCTCTCCTAATCTGTTGTAAACCTTGGTGATCCACAAGCGCTGAGGTTTCCTCTCCTAATCCTTTACAGAACTTCGGTGTCCCCTAAGGGCTAAATGTTCCTCTCCACACTTACCGAAAATCAGTGTTTCCTTTGCATTGAGTTCTCCTGTCATCTTCTTTCACAGAACCTCCGTGTCCCCCAAGAGGTTTTTTCTCGTCTCCTCCTTCCTGGACAAAACCTCGGTGTCCCCTCTGCGTTCAGTCTTCCACTTCTCCTCCCGTACAAAACCTCACTGTCCCCTAATCGATGGTTCTTCCTCCCCTTGTCCCTTACAGAACTTCAGTGTGTCTTAAACTAGGAGTCTTCCTCTCCTCCTCCTTTGATATTACCACATTTTTCCTAAGCCTTCACTCTTTGTTTCCTCTCTCCTTTACTAAACCCCATGTCCCCTATGCGTTGAATCTTCCTCTCCTTCTCCCTTGAGAGAATCTCCCTGTACTCTAAGCACTGAATATTTCTTTGCTTCTACCTTGGCAGAACCTCGATATCTGCTGAGCACAGCGTCTTCCTCATCTTCTCCCAAACCAACTGTCTCTGTCTCCTAAGCGCTGAGTCTTCATCACCTCCTCCCTTACAGAAACTCACTGCTGCTAAGCGCTCGAGACTTCCTCCTCTCCTCCCTTCCAGAGCCTCGGTCTTCCCTAAGTGCTGAGCCTTCCTCTCCTCCTCCCTTGACAGAAAGGCAGTGTTCGCTACACGTGGAATCTACCTCTTCTGCTCCATTGACAGAACCTCGGTGTCCCCTGACTGCTGAATCTTTACTCTGCTCCTACCTTGAATCTCGGTGTCTCCTAACTGCTGAGCTTCCTCTCTTCCTTCCTTTGAAAATCCCAAACTCTCCTAATTTCTGAGTCTTCCTCTCCTCCCCCCTTACAGAACCTAGGTGTGTTTTAAACCCTGAGTCTTAATCTTTTCCTACCTTGGCAGAACATCTGTGTCTCTTAAGCACTGAGCCTTCCTCTCCCCTCCTTCACAGCCTGTGTGTGTCCTAAGCGCTGACTCTTTCTCTCTTTTTCCCTTAGAAGCACGGGTTCCCCTAAGTGATGAGTCTTTCTTTCCTATTCCCTTACACAACCTCACTCTCCGCCTATCTTAAAAATCCTGGGCGTCCCGTAAGCGCTGAGTTTTGTTCTGTGCTTCACTCGGCAGTACCTTGGTGTCCTCGAAGCGCTGAGTCTTCCCCTCCCCCTCCCTGATAAAACCTCAGTGCCCCCTAGGCGCTGAGTCCTCCTCTCCTCATCCCTTGAGAGAACTTCGGTGTCCCCTAAGCGCTGAGCCTTCTCCACCTCTTTTGGCAGTACCTTGATGTCTCCTAAGGGCTGAATCTTCCTCTCAACCTACCCTGACGCAACCTCAGAGGACCCTAAACTCTGACTCTTCCCTTCCTCGTGTGTTATAAAACCTCGGAGATCCACAAGCACTGAGGCTTCCTCTTCTCCCCCTATACAGAACCTCGCTGTCCCCTACCTGCTAAATGTTCCTCTCCTCCCTTACGCCAAATCACTGTTTCTTATGCATTGAGTCTTTCTATCATCCTCCATCACAGAACCTAGGTGACCACCAAGAGGTGGTTCTTCCTCTCCTCCTTCCTTGACAAAACCCCGTGTCCCCTATGCGTTGAGTGTTCCGCACCTCCTCTGATACAGAACCTCGCTCTCCCGTAATCACTGATTCTTCCTCTCCTCCTCCCTTAAATCGTTAGTGTTTTTTCAAGACTTGGTCTTCCTCTTCTCTTCCGCTACAGAACCTCTCTCTCCCCTGAGTCATGAGTCTTTCCACCTCCCTTAGTGAAAATCCGTGTTGCCCAAGCAGTGAGCCTTCCTCTCCTTCTTCCTTATGGAACCTCAGTGTCCCCTATGCGCTGAGTTCTTCTCTCCTCATCCTTTGACAGAAGTACGGTGTTGCCTAAGCACTGAGTCGTCTTCTCCGCTTAACTTGCCATTACCTCATTGTTGTCTATGGGCTTAATCTTCCTCTCCTCCTACCTTGACAGAACCTCAGAGGCCCCTAAACTCTGACTCTCCCTCTCCTCATGCGTTCTAAAACCATGGTGATCCAAAAGCGCTGCGGCTTCTTTTCCTCCTACTTTACAGAACCTCAGTGTCCTCTAAATGTTCCCCTCCTTCAGCCGTACAGAAAAGCAGTGTTCCCCATGCATTGAGATTCCTATTCTCCTCCCTCACTGAACCTCAGTGTACCCGAAGAGGTCTTTTTTCGTCTCCTCCTTCCTTCACAAAACCTCTTTGTCCCCTGTGCGTTGAGTCTTCCACTTCTGCTCCCTTACACAACCTCACTCTCCCCTCATCGCTGATTCTTCCACTCTTTGTCCCTTACAGAACTTCGGTGTGTCTTAAACTCTGAGTCTTCCTCTCCTCCTCCTTTCATATTACCACATTTTTCCTAAGCCTTCGCGCTTTGTCTCCTCCTCCCTTTACAGAACCCCATGTCCCCTATGCACTGAGTCTTCCTCTCCTTCTCCCTTGAGAGAATCTCCGTGCTCTCTAAGAACTGAATCTTTCTCTACTACCTTGGCAGAACCTCGATATCTGCTGCATACAGCGTCTTCCTCATCTCCTCCCATACAAACCATCTATGTCTCCTAAGTGCTGAGTCTTCATCACCTCCTGCCTTACAGAAACTCACTGTTGCTAAGCTCTCAAGACTTCCTCCTCTCCTACCTTACAGAGCCTCAGTCTTCCATCAGTGCTGAGCCTTCCTCTCCTCCTCCCTTGACAGAACAGTAGTGTTCGCTTCACGCGGAATCTTCGTTTTCGGCTCCTTTGACAGATCCTCGGTGTCCCCTAAGTGCTGAATCTTTACTCTGCTTCTACCTTGATAGAATCTCGGTGTCTCCTAAGTGCTGAGCCTTCCTCTGCTCCTGTCTTGACAGAACCTCAGTGTCCCTTCAGCGCTGAGTTTTCTTCTCTAGCACCATTACTGAACATCAGTGTCCACTAAGTATTGAGTTTTCTTCTGCTCCTCCCTTACAGCACCTCGGTTTCCTCTAAAGCCTGAGTCTTCCTTTCCTTCTCCCTTACATTACCGTGGTCCCCCTTGGTCACTCACTCTTCCTCTGGGTCTCCATCACAGAAACTCGGTGTACCATAACTTCTGAGACCTCCTCTCCTCTCTCCTTACAGAATTTCGGTGGCCCTTAAACACTGCGTATTCCTCCCCTCCTCCCTTACAGAACCTTGGTGTGCACTGAGCGCTGAGTATTCCTGTCCTCCTCTCTCCAGAGAACCTGTTCCCTAAGCACTCAGTCTTCCTTTGTCCACTCTTGACAGAACCTTGAAGACATCTGAGCACTGAATCTTCCTCTCGTGTTCCCTTACAGAGTCTCAGTGTCCACTTATCCTGGAGACTTCCACTTCTCCTGTCTTACAAATCCTCGGTGTTCCCTAAGTGCAGTCTTCCTCTCCTGCTCCCTTACACAACCTCAGGGTTCCCTAAGCATTGAGTCTTCTTTCCTTTCCATCCTTACAAAACCTCAGTGTCCCCTACTCGGTGGTCTTTCCTCTCCTTTCACCTTACAGAACCTCAGTGTTCTTTCAACCCTGAGTCTTCCTCTACCCTCCTAGAGAGAGCCTCAGTGCCCTATCACAGCTCAGCCCTCTTTTCTTCCTCCATTACATATCAGTGCTGTTACATGAGCATTGAGTCTTCTTCTCCCTGGACGGAACCTTAGTGTTCCCTTAGCTCTGAACCATCCTTTCCTCTTCCCTTACAGATTTTGTCTGCCCCCTCCAAGCTCTGATTCTTCTTCTCCTCGTCGCTTTCAAAACCTCCATGTACCCTAAGCTCTGAAACTTCCTCTTCTCCTCACTTTGAAACCTCGGTGTCACATAACCGCTGTGTTTTCTCTCCACGCCCTCTTAAATACTGTCAAAATCCCCAAGGGCTGAGACTTCCTTTCCTCTTCGCTTAAACAACCTTGGGGTCCCTTCTGCCCGAACCTTCCTCTCCACTTCTCTTGTATAATCTCGGTTTACCCAAAGCACCGAGCCTTGCTCCCATCTCTTTGAGAACCACTGTGTCCCCCAAGTGCTGACACTTTCTTCCTTCTTTACAGAACCTTGGTGTCCCCTACGCGCTGCTTTTTTCTCTCCTCCTCCATTACAAACCTTGTTCCTTCAGCGCTTACCCTTCCTCTTCTCCTCCCTTATGGAACCTCTTTCTTCCCTGAGCGATGAGCTTTTCGACCCCCCTTACTGAAAATCAGTGTCGTCCAAGCGCTGAAGGACCCTCACTCCCTTTACAGAGCCTTAGTGTTCCCTGAGCGCTGAGTCTTCCTCTCCTCTTCCTTGTAGAAACTCAGTGATCCCTAAGCATTGAGTCTTCATCTCTTCCTCCCCTGACAGTACCTCAGTTTTCCATAAGAGCTGGGTCTTCCTCTCTTCCACCGCAGGAAAAAAACTCGCTGTCTCCTTTAACGCTGAGCTGTCCTATTCTCCTCCCTTGACAGAACCTCAGTATACCCTCATTTTTGAGCCTTCCTTTACTAATCTCTTCGAGACCTTCGGTGTCTCCTAACTGCTGAGCTTCCTCTCTTCCTTCCTTTGAAAATCTCCAAGTCCCCTCATTTCTGAGACTTCCTCTCCTCTCCCCTTACAGAACCTCCTTGTGCTTTAGACCCTGAGTCTTATTCTTTTCCTACCTTGGCAGAACTTCTGTGCTTCTTAAGCACTGAGTCTTCCTCTATTCTCCTTGACAGCCTATTTTTCCCCTAAGAGCTCACTTTTTCTCTTTTTTCCCTTACAAAAGCACGGGCCCCCCTAAGATATGAGTCTTCCTTTCCTGTTCCCTTACACCTCACTCTTCGCCTATGTTAAAAATCCTGGGCGTTCCCTACTCGCTGAGTCTTGTTCTGTGCCTCACTCGACAGTACCTTGGTGTCCTGTAAGCACTGAGTCTTCCTCTCCCCCTCCCTTATAAAACCTCATTGTCCCCTAAGCACTGAATCCTCCTCTCTTGATCCCTTCACAGAACTTCGTTTTCCCCTAAGTGCTGAGTCTTCTTCTCCGCCTCTCTTGGCAGTACCTCGGTGTCTTCTAATGGGTGAATCTTGCTCGCCTCCTACCCTGACGGAACCTCAGAGGCCCCTAAACTTTGACTCTTCCTCTCCTAATCTGTTGTAAACCTTGGTGATCCACAAGCGCTGAGGTTTCCTCTCCTAATCCTTTACAGAACTTCGGTGTCCCCTAAGGGCTAAATGTTCCTCTCCACACTTACCGAAAATCAGTGTTTCCTTTGCATTGAGTTCTCCTGTCATCTTCTTTCACAGAACCTCCGTGTCCCCCAAGAGGTTTTTTCTCGTCTCCTCCTTCCTGGACAAAACCTCGGTGTCCCCTCTGCGTTCAGTCTTCCACTTCTCCTCCCGTACAAAACCTCACTGTCCCCTAATCGATGGTTCTTCCTCCCCTTGTCCCTTACAGAACTTCAGTGTGTCTTAAACTAGGAGTCTTCCTCTCCTCCTCCTTTGATATTACCACATTTTTCCTAAGCCTTCACTCTTTGTTTCCTCTCTCCTTTACTAAACCCCATGTCCCCTATGCGTTGAATCTTCCTCTCCTTCTCCCTTGAGAGAATCTCCCTGTACTCTAAGCACTGAATATTTCTTTGCTTCTACCTTGGCAGAACCTCGATATCTGCTGAGCACAGCGTCTTCCTCATCTTCTCCCAAACCAACTGTCTCTGTCTCCTAAGCGCTGAGTCTTCATCACCTCCTCCCTTACAGAAACTCACTGCTGCTAAGCGCTCGAGACTTCCTCCTCTCCTCCCTTCCAGAGCCTCGGTCTTCCCTAAGTGCTGAGCCTTCCTCTCCTCCTCCCTTGACAGAAAGGCAGTGTTCGCTACACATGGAATCTTCCTCTTCTGCTCCATTGACAGAACCTCGGTGTCCCCTGACTGCTGAATCTTTACTCTGCTCCTACCTTGAATCTCGGTGTCTCCTAACTGCTGAGCTTCCTCTCTTCCTTCCTTTGAAAATCCCAAACTCTCCTAATTTCTGAGTCTTCCTCTCCTCCCCCCTTACAGAACCTAGGTGTGTTTTAAACCCTGAGTCTTAATCTTTTCCTACCTTGGCAGAACATCTGTGTCTCTTAAGCACTGAGCCTTCCTCTCCCCTCCTTCACAGCCTGTGTGTGTCCTAAGCGCTGACTCTTTCTCTCTTTTTCCCTTAGAAGCACGGGTTCCCCTAAGTGATGAGTCTTTCTTTCCTATTCCCTTACACAACCTCACTCTCCGCCTATCTTAAAAATCCTGGGCGTCCCGTAAGCGCTGAGTTTTGTTCTGTGCTTCACTCGACAGTACCTTGGTGTCCTCGAAGCGCTGAGTCTTCCCCTCCCCCTCCCTGATAAAACCTCAGTGCCCCCTAGGCGCTGAGTCCTCCTCTCCTCATCCCTTGAGAGAACTTCGGTGTCCCCTAAGCGCTGAGCCTTCTCCACCTCTTTTGGCAGTACCTTGATGTCTCCTAAGGGCTGAATCTTCCTCTCAACCTACCCTGACGCAACCTCAGAGGACCCTAAACTCTGACTCTTCCCTTCCTCGTGTGTTATAAAACCTCGGAGATCCACAAGCACTGAGGCTTCCTCTTCTCCCCCTATACAGAACCTCGCTGTCCCCTACCTGCTAAATGTTCCTCTCCTCCCTTACGCCAAATCACTGTTTCTTATGCATTGAGTCTTTCTATCAGCCTCCATTACAGAACCTAGGTGACCACCAAGAGGTGGTTCTTCCTCTCCTCCTTCCTTGACAAAACCCCGTGTCCCCTATGCGTTGAGTGTTCCGCACCTCCTCTGATACAGAACCTCGCTCTCCCGTAATCACTGATTCTTCCTCTCCTCCTCCCTTAAATCGTTAGTGTTTTTTCAAGACTTGGTCTTCCTCTTCTCTTCCGCTACAGAACCTCTCTCTCCCCTGAGTCATGAGTCTTTCCACCTCCCTTAGTGAAAATCCGTGTTGCCCAAGCAGTGAGCCTTCCTCTCCTTCTTCCTTATGGAACCTCAGTGTCCCCTATGCGCTGAGTTCTTCTCTCCTCATCCTTTGACAGAAGTACGGTGTTGCCTAAGCACTGAGTCGTCTTCTCCGCTTAACTTGCCATTACCTCATTGTTGTCTATGGGCTTAATCTTCCTCTCCTCCTACCTTGACAGAACCTCAGAGGCCCCTAAACTCTGACTCTCCCTCTCCTCATGCGTTCTAAAACCATGGTGATCCAAAAGCGCTGCGGCTTCTTTTCCTCCTACTTTACAGAACCTCAGTGTCCTCTAAATGTTCCCCTCCTTCAGCCGTACACAAAAGCAGTGTTCCCCATGCATTGAGATTCCTATTCTCCTCCCTCACTGAACCTCAGTGTACCCGAAGAGGTCTTTTTTCGTCTCCTCCTTCCTTCACAAAACCTCTTTGTCCCCTGTGCGTTGAGTCTTCCACTTCTGCTCCCTTACACAACCTCACTCTCCCCTCATCGCTGATTCTTCCACTCTTTGTCCCTTACAGAACTTCGGTGTGTCTTAAACTCTGAGTCTTCCTCTCCTCCTCCTTTGATATTACCACATTTTTCCTAAGCCTTCGCGCTTTGTCTCCTCCTCCCTTTACAGAACCCCATGTCCCCTATGCACTGAGTCTTCCTCTCCTTCTCCCTTGAGAGAATCTCCGTGCTCTCTAAGAACTGAATCTTTCTCTACTACCTTGGCAGAACCTCGATATCTGCTGCATACAGCGTCTTCCTCATCTCCTCCCATACAAACCATCTATGTCTCCTAAGTGCTGAGTCTTCATCACCTCCTGCCTTACAGAAACTCACTGTTGCTAAGCTCTCAAGACTTCCTCCTCTCCTACCTTACAGAGCCTCAGTCTTCCATCAGTGCTGAGCCTTCCTCTCCTCCTCCCTTGACAGAACAGTAGTGTTCGCTTCACGCGGAATCTTCGTTTTCGGCTCCTTTGACAGATCCTCGGTGTCCCCTAAGTGCTGAATCTTTACTCTGCTTCTACCTTGATAGAATCTCGGTGTCTCCTAAGTGCTGAGCCTTCCTCTGCTCCTGTCTTGACAGAACCTCAGTGTCCCTTCAGCGCTGAGTTTTCTTCTCTAGCACCATTACTGAACATCAGTGTCCACTAAGTATTGAGTTTTCTTCTGCTCCTCCCTTACAGCACCTCGGTTTCCTCTAAAGCCTGAGTCTTCCTTTCCTTCTCCCTTACATTACCGTGGTCCCCCTTGGTCACTCACTCTTCCTCTGGGTCTCCATCACAGAAACTCGGTGTACCATAACTTCTGAGACCTCCTCTCCTCTCTCCTTACAGAATTTCGGTGGCCCTTAAACACTGCGTATTCCTCCCCTCCTCCCTTACAGAACCTTGGTGTGCACTGAGCGCTGAGTATTCCTGTCCTCCTCTCTTCAGAGAACCTGTTCCCTAAGCACTCAGTCTTCCTTTGTCCACTCTTGACAGAACCTTGAAGACATCTGAGCACTGAATCTTCCTCTCGTGTTCCCTTACAGAGTCTCAGTGTCCACTTATCCTGGAGACTTCCTCTTCTCCTGTCTTACAAATCCTCGGTGTTCCCTAAGTGCAGTCTTCCTCTCCTGCTCCCTTACACAACCTCAGGGTTCCCTAAGCATTGAGTCTTCTTTCCTTTCCATCCTTACAAAACCTCAGTGTCCCCTACTCGGTGGTCTTTCCTCTCCTTTCACCTTACAGAACCTCAGTGTTCTTTCAACCCTGAGTCTTCCTCTACCCTCCTAGAGAGAGCCTCAGTGCCCTATCACAGCTCAGCCCTCTTTTCTTCCTCCATTACATATCAGTGCTGTTACATGAGCATTGAGTCTTCTTCTCCCTGGACGGAACCTTAGTGTTCCCTTAGCTCTGAACCATCCTTTCCTCTTCCCTTACAGATTTTGTCTGCCCCCTCCAAGCTCTGATTCTTCTTCTCCTCGTCGCTTTCAAAACCTCCATGTACCCTAAGCTCTGAAACTTCCTCTTCTCCTCACTTTGAAACCTCGGTGTCACATAACCGCTGTGTTTTCTCTCCACGCCCTCTTAAATACTGTCAAAATCCCCAAGGGCTGAGACTTCCTTTCCTCTTCGCTTAAACAACCTTGGGGTCCCTTCTGCCCGAACCTTCCTCTCCACTTCTCTTGTATAATCTCGGTTTACCCAAAGCACCGAGCCTTGCTCCCATCTCTTTGAGAACCACTGTGTCCCCCAAGTGCTGACACTTTCTTCCTTCTTTACAGAACCTTGGTGTCCCCTACGCGCTGCTTTTTTCTCTCCTCCTCCATTACAAACCTTGTTCCTTCAGCGCTTACCCTTCCTCTTCTCCTCCCTTATGGAACCTCTTTCTTCCCTGAGCGATGAGCTTTTCGACCCCCCTTACTGAAAATCAGTGTCGTCCAAGCGCTGAAGGACCCTCACTCCCTTTACAGAGCCTTAGTGTTCCCTGAGCGCTGAGTCTTCCTCTCCTCTTCCTTGTAGAAACTCAGTGATCCCTAAGCATTGAGTCTTCATCTCTTCCTCCCCTGACAGTACCTCAGTTTTCCATAAGAGCTGGGTCTTCCTCTCTTCCACCGCAGGAAAAAAACTCGCTGTCTCCTTTAACGCTGAGCTGTCCTATTCTCCTCCCTTGACAGAACCTCAGTATACCCTCATTTTTGAGCCTTCCTTTACTAATCTCTTCGAGACCTTCGGTGTCTCCTAACTGCTGAGCTTCCTCTCTTCCTTCCTTTGAAAATCTCCAAGTCCCCTCATTTCTGAGACTTCCTCTCCTCTCCCCTTACAGAACCTCCTTGTGCTTTAGACCCTGAGTCTTATTCTTTTCCTACCTTGGCAGAACTTCTGTGCTTCTTAAGCACTGAGTCTTCCTCTATTCTCCTTGACAGCCTATTTTTCCCCTAAGAGCTCACTTTTTCTCTTTTTTCCCTTACAAAAGCACGGGCCCCCCTAAGATATGAGTCTTCCTTTCCTGTTCCCTTACACCTCACTCTTCGCCTATGTTAAAAATCCTGGGCGTTCCCTACTCGCTGAGTCTTGTTCTGTGCCTCACTCGACAGTACCTTGGTGTCCTGTAAGCACTGAGTCTTCCTCTCCCCCTCCCTTATAAAACCTCATTGTCCCCTAAGCACTGAATCCTCCTCTCTTGATCCCTTCACAGAACTTCGTTTTCCCCTAAGTGCTGAGTCTTCTTCTCCGCCTCTCTTGGCAGTACCTCGGTGTCTTCTAATGGGTGAATCTTGCTCGCCTCCTACCCTGACGGAACCTCAGAGGCCCCTAAACTTTGACTCTTCCTCTCCTAATCTGTTGTAAACCTTGGTGATCCACAAGCGCTGAGGTTTCCTCTCCTAATCCTTTACAGAACTTCGGTGTCCCCTAAGGGCTAAATGTTCCTCTCCACACTTACCGAAAATCAGTGTTTCCTTTGCATTGAGTTCTCCTGTCATCTTCTTTCACAGAACCTCCGTGTCCCCCAAGAGGTTTTTTCTCGTCTCCTCCTTCCTGGACAAAACCTCGGTGTCCCCTCTGCGTTCAGTCTTCCACTTCTCCTCCCGTACAAAACCTCACTGTCCCCTAATCGATGGTTCTTCCTCCCCTTGTCCCTTACAGAACTTCAGTGTGTCTTAAACTAGGAGTCTTCCTCTCCTCCTCCTTTGATATTACCACATTTTTCCTAAGCCTTCACTCTTTGTTTCCTCTCTCCTTTACTAAACCCCATGTCCCCTATGCGTTGAATCTTCCTCTCCTTCTCCCTTGAGAGAATCTCCCTGTACTCTAAGCACTGAATATTTCTTTGCTTCTACCTTGGCAGAACCTCGATATCTGCTGAGCACAGCGTCTTCCTCATCTTCTCCCAAACCAACTGTCTCTGTCTCCTAAGCGCTGAGTCTTCATCACCTCCTCCCTTACAGAAACTCACTGCTGCTAAGCGCTCGAGACTTCCTCCTCTCCTCCCTTCCAGAGCCTCGGTCTTCCCTAAGTGCTGAGCCTTCCTCTCCTCCTCCCTTGACAGAAAGGCAGTGTTCGCTACACGTGGAATCTACCTCTTCTGCTCCATTGACAGAACCTCGGTGTCCCCTGACTGCTGAATCTTTACTCTGCTCCTACCTTGAATCTCGGTGTCTCCTAACTGCTGAGCTTCCTCTCTTCCTTCCTTTGAAAATCCCAAACTCTCCTAATTTCTGAGTCTTCCTCTCCTCCCCCCTTACAGAACCTAGGTGTGTTTTAAACCCTGAGTCTTAATCTTTTCCTACCTTGGCAGAACATCTGTGTCTCTTAAGCACTGAGCCTTCCTCTCCCCTCCTTCACAGCCTGTGTGTGTCCTAAGCGCTGACTCTTTCTCTCTTTTTCCCTTAGAAGCACGGGTTCCCCTAAGTGATGAGTCTTTCTTTCCTATTCCCTTACACAACCTCACTCTCCGCCTATCTTAAAAATCCTGGGCGTCCCGTAAGCGCTGAGTTTTGTTCTGTGCTTCACTCGACAGTACCTTGGTGTCCTCGAAGCGCTGAGTCTTCCCCTCCCCCTCCCTGATAAAACCTCAGTGCCCCCTAGGCGCTGAGTCCTCCTCTCCTCATCCCTTGAGAGAACTTCGGTGTCCCCTAAGCGCTGAGCCTTCTCCACCTCTTTTGGCAGTACCTTGATGTCTCCTAAGGGCTGAATCTTCCTCTCAACCTACCCTGACGCAACCTCAGAGGACCCTAAACTCTGACTCTTCCCTTCCTCGTGTGTTATAAAACCTCGGAGATCCACAAGCACTGAGGCTTCCTCTTCTCCCCCTATACAGAACCTCGCTGTCCCCTACCTGCTAAATGTTCCTCTCCTCCCTTACGCCAAATCACTGTTTCTTATGCATTGAGTCTTTCTATCAGCCTCCATTACAGAACCTAGGTGACCACCAAGAGGTGGTTCTTCCTCTCCTCCTTCCTTGACAAAACCCCGTGTCCCCTATGCGTTGAGTGTTCCGCACCTCCTCTGATACAGAACCTCGCTCTCCCGTAATCACTGATTCTTCCTCTCCTCCTCCCTTAAATCGTTAGTGTTTTTTCAAGACTTGGTCTTCCTCTTCTCTTCCGCTACAGAACCTCTCTCTCCCCTGAGTCATGAGTCTTTCCACCTCCCTTAGTGAAAATCCGTGTTGCCCAAGCAGTGAGCCTTCCTCTCCTTCTTCCTTATGGAACCTCAGTGTCCCCTATGCGCTGAGTTCTTCTCTCCTCATCCTTTGACAGAAGTACGGTGTTGCCTAAGCACTGAGTCGTCTTCTCCGCTTAACTTGCCATTACCTCATTGTTGTCTATGGGCTTAATCTTCCTCTCCTCCTACCTTGACAGAACCTCAGAGGCCCCTAAACTCTGACTCTCCCTCTCCTCATGCGTTCTAAAACCATGGTGATCCAAAAGCGCTGCGGCTTCTTTTCCTCCTACTTTACAGAACCTCAGTGTCCTCTAAATGTTCCCCTCCTTCAGCCGTACACAAAAGCAGTGTTCCCCATGCATTGAGATTCCTATTCTCCTCCCTCACTGAACCTCAGTGTACCCGAAGAGGTCTTTTTTCGTCTCCTCCTTCCTTCACAAAACCTCTTTGTCCCCTGTGCGTTGAGTCTTCCACTTCTGCTCCCTTACACAACCTCACTCTCCCCTCATCGCTGATTCTTCCACTCTTTGTCCCTTACAGAACTTCGGTGTGTCTTAAACTCTGAGTCTTCCTCTCCTCCTCCTTTGATATTACCACATTTTTCCTAAGCCTTCGCGCTTTGTCTCCTCCTCCCTTTACAGAACCCCATGTCCCCTATGCACTGAGTCTTCCTCTCCTTCTCCCTTGAGAGAATCTCCGTGCTCTCTAAGAACTGAATCTTTCTCTACTACCTTGGCAGAACCTCGATATCTGCTGCATACAGCGTCTTCCTCATCTCCTCCCATACAAACCATCTATGTCTCCTAAGTGCTGAGTCTTCATCACCTCCTGCCTTACAGAAACTCACTGTTGCTAAGCTCTCAAGACTTCCTCCTCTCCTACCTTACAGAGCCTCAGTCTTCCATCAGTGCTGAGCCTTCCTCTCCTCCTCCCTTGACAGAACAGTAGTGTTCGCTTCACGCGGAATCTTCGTTTTCGGCTCCTTTGACAGATCCTCGGTGTCCCCTAAGTGCTGAATCTTTACTCTGCTTCTACCTTGATAGAATCTCGGTGTCTCCTAAGTGCTGAGCCTTCCTCTGCTCCTGTCTTGACAGAACCTCAGTGTCCCTTCAGCGCTGAGTTTTCTTCTCTAGCACCATTACTGAACATCAGTGTCCACTAAGTATTGAGTTTTCTTCTGCTCCTCCCTTACAGCACCTCGGTTTCCTCTAAAGCCTGAGTCTTCCTTTCCTTCTCCCTTACATTACCGTGGTCCCCCTTGGTCACTCACTCTTCCTCTGGGTCTCCATCACAGAAACTCGGTGTACCATAACTTCTGAGACCTCCTCTCCTCTCTCCTTACAGAATTTCGGTGGCCCTTAAACACTGCGTATTCCTCCCCTCCTCCCTTACAGAACCTTGGTGTGCACTGAGCGCTGAGTATTCCTGTCCTCCTCTCTTCAGAGAACCTGTTCCCTAAGCACTCAGTCTTCCTTTGTCCACTCTTGACAGAACCTTGAAGACATCTGAGCACTGAATCTTCCTCTCGTGTTCCCTTACAGAGTCTCAGTGTCCACTTATCCTGGAGACTTCCTCTTCTCCTGTCTTACAAATCCTCGGTGTTCCCTAAGTGCAGTCTTCCTCTCCTGCTCCCTTACACAACCTCAGGGTTCCCTAAGCATTGAGTCTTCTTTCCTTTCCATCCTTACAAAACCTCAGTGTCCCCTACTCGGTGGTCTTTCCTCTCCTTTCACCTTACAGAACCTCAGTGTTCTTTCAACCCTGAGTCTTCCTCTACCCTCCTAGAGAGAGCCTCAGTGCCCTATCACAGCTCAGCCCTCTTTTCTTCCTCCATTACATATCAGTGCTGTTACATGAGCATTGAGTCTTCTTCTCCCTGGACGGAACCTTAGTGTTCCCTTAGCTCTGAACCATCCTTTCCTCTTCCCTTACAGATTTTGTCTGCCCCCTCCAAGCTCTGATTCTTCTTCTCCTCGTCGCTTTCAAAACCTCCATGTACCCTAAGCTCTGAAACTTCCTCTTGTCCTCACTTTGAAACCTCGGTGTCACATAACCGCTGTGTTTTCTCTCCACGCCCTCTTAAATACTGTCAAAATCCCCAAGGGCTGAGACTTCCTTTCCTCTTCGCTTAAACAACCTTGGGGTCCCTTCTGCCCGAACCTTCCTCTCCACTTCTCTTGTATAATCTCGGTTTACCCAAAGCACCGAGCCTTGCTCCCATCTCTTTGAGAACCACTGTGTCCCCCAAGTGCTGACACTTTCTTCCTTCTTTACAGAACCTTGGTGTCCCCTACGCGCTGCTTTTTTCTCTCCTCCTCCATTACAAACCTTGTTCCTTCAGCGCTTACCCTTCCTCTTCTCCTCCCTTATGGAACCTCTTTCTTCCCTGAGCGATGAGCTTTTCGACCCCCCTTACTGAAAATCAGTGTCGTCCAAGCGCTGAAGGACCCTCACTCCCTTTACAGAGCCTTAGTGTTCCCTGAGCGCTGAGTCTTCCTCTCCTCTTCCTTGTAGAAACTCAGTGATCCCTAAGCATTGAGTCTTCATCTCTTCCTCCCCTGACAGTACCTCAGTTTTCCATAAGAGCTGGGTCTTCCTCTCTTCCACCGCAGGAAAAAAACTCGCTGTCTCCTTTAACGCTGAGCTGTCCTATTCTCCTCCCTTGACAGAACCTCAGTATACCCTCATTTTTGAGCCTTCCTTTACTAATCTCTTCGAGACCTTCGGTGTCTCCTAACTGCTGAGCTTCCTCTCTTCCTTCCTTTGAAAATCTCCAAGTCCCCTCATTTCTGAGACTTCCTCTCCTCTCCCCTTACAGAACCTCCTTGTGCTTTAGACCCTGAGTCTTATTCTTTTCCTACCTTGGCAGAACTTCTGTGCTTCTTAAGCACTGAGTCTTCCTCTATTCTCCTTGACAGCCTATTTTTCCCCTAAGAGCTCACTTTTTCTCTTTTTTCCCTTACAAAAGCACGGGCCCCCCTAAGATATGAGTCTTCCTTTCCTGTTCCCTTACACCTCACTCTTCGCCTATGTTAAAAATCCTGGGCGTTCCCTACTCGCTGAGTCTTGTTCTGTGCCTCACTCGACAGTACCTTGGTGTCCTGTAAGCACTGAGTCTTCCTCTCCCCCTCCCTTATAAAACCTCATTGTCCCCTAAGCACTGAATCCTCCTCTCTTGATCCCTTCACAGAACTTCGTTTTCCCCTAAGTGCTGAGTCTTCTTCTCCGCCTCTCTTGGCAGTACCTCGGTGTCTTCTAATGGGTGAATCTTGCTCGCCTCCTACCCTGACGGAACCTCAGAGGCCCCTAAACTTTGACTCTTCCTCTCCTAATCTGTTGTAAACCTTGGTGATCCACAAGCGCTGAGGTTTCCTCTCCTAATCCTTTACAGAACTTCGGTGTCCCCTAAGGGCTAAATGTTCCTCTCCACACTTACCGAAAATCAGTGTTTCCTTTGCATTGAGTTCTCCTGTCATCTTCTTTCACAGAACCTCCGTGTCCCCCAAGAGGTTTTTTCTCGTCTCCTCCTTCCTGGACAAAACCTCGGTGTCCCCTCTGCGTTCAGTCTTCCACTTCTCCTCCCGTACAAAACCTCACTGTCCCCTAATCGATGGTTCTTCCTCCCCTTGTCCCTTACAGAACTTCAGTGTGTCTTAAACTAGGAGTCTTCCTCTCCTCCTCCTTTGATATTACCACATTTTTCCTAAGCCTTCACTCTTTGTTTCCTCTCTCCTTTACTAAACCCCATGTCCCCTATGCGTTGAATCTTCCTCTCCTTCTCCCTTGAGAGAATCTCCCTGTACTCTAAGCACTGAATATTTCTTTGCTTCTACCTTGGCAGAACCTCGATATCTGCTGAGCACAGCGTCTTCCTCATCTTCTCCCAAACCAACTGTCTCTGTCTCCTAAGCGCTGAGTCTTCATCACCTCCTCCCTTACAGAAACTCACTGCTGCTAAGCGCTCGAGACTTCCTCCTCTCCTCCCTTCCAGAGCCTCGGTCTTCCCTAAGTGCTGAGCCTTCCTCTCCTCCTCCCTTGACAGAAAGGCAGTGTTCGCTACACGTGGAATCTACCTCTTCTGCTCCATTGACAGAACCTCGGTGTCCCCTGACTGCTGAATCTTTACTCTGCTCCTACCTTGAATCTCGGTGTCTCCTAACTGCTGAGCTTCCTCTCTTCCTTCCTTTGAAAATCCCAAACTCTCCTAATTTCTGAGTCTTCCTCTCCTCCCCCCTTACAGAACCTAGGTGTGTTTTAAACCCTGAGTCTTAATCTTTTCCTACCTTGGCAGAACATCTGTGTCTCTTAAGCACTGAGCCTTCCTCTCCCCTCCTTCACAGCCTGTGTGTGTCCTAAGCGCTGACTCTTTCTCTCTTTTTCCCTTAGAAGCACGGGTTCCCCTAAGTGATGAGTCTTTCTTTCCTATTCCCTTACACAACCTCACTCTCCGCCTATCTTAAAAATCCTGGGCGTCCCGTAAGCGCTGAGTTTTGTTCTGTGCTTCACTCGGCAGTACCTTGGTGTCCTCGAAGCGCTGAGTCTTCCCCTCCCCCTCCCTGATAAAACCTCAGTGCCCCCTAGGCGCTGAGTCCTCCTCTCCTCATCCCTTGAGAGAACTTCGGTGTCCCCTAAGCGCTGAGCCTTCTCCACCTCTTTTGGCAGTACCTTGATGTCTCCTAAGGGCTGAATCTTCCTCTCAACCTACCCTGACGCAACCTCAGAGGACCCTAAACTCTGACTCTTCCCTTCCTCGTGTGTTATAAAACCTCGGAGATCCACAAGCACTGAGGCTTCCTCTTCTCCCCCTATACAGAACCTCGCTGTCCCCTACCTGCTAAATGTTCCTCTCCTCCCTTACGCCAAATCACTGTTTCTTATGCATTGAGTCTTTCTATCATCCTCCATCACAGAACCTAGGTGACCACCAAGAGGTGGTTCTTCCTCTCCTCCTTCCTTGACAAAACCCCGTGTCCCCTATGCGTTGAGTGTTCCGCACCTCCTCTGATACAGAACCTCGCTCTCCCGTAATCACTGATTCTTCCTCTCCTCCTCCCTTAAATCGTTAGTGTTTTTTCAAGACTTGGTCTTCCTCTTCTCTTCCGCTACAGAACCTCTCTCTCCCCTGAGTCATGAGTCTTTCCACCTCCCTTAGTGAAAATCCGTGTTGCCCAAGCAGTGAGCCTTCCTCTCCTTCTTCCTTATGGAACCTCAGTGTCCCCTATGCGCTGAGTTCTTCTCTCCTCATCCTTTGACAGAAGTACGGTGTTGCCTAAGCACTGAGTCGTCTTCTCCGCTTAACTTGCCATTACCTCATTGTTGTCTATGGGCTTAATCTTCCTCTCCTCCTACCTTGACAGAACCTCAGAGGCCCCTAAACTCTGACTCTCCCTCTCCTCATGCGTTCTAAAACCATGGTGATCCAAAAGCGCTGCGGCTTCTTTTCCTCCTACTTTACAGAACCTCAGTGTCCTCTAAATGTTCCCCTCCTTCAGCCGTACACAAAAGCAGTGTTCCCCATGCATTGAGATTCCTATTCTCCTCCCTCACTGAACCTCAGTGTACCCGAAGAGGTCTTTTTTCGTCTCCTCCTTCCTTCACAAAACCTCTTTGTCCCCTGTGCGTTGAGTCTTCCACTTCTGCTCCCTTACACAACCTCACTCTCCCCTCATCGCTGATTCTTCCACTCTTTGTCCCTTACAGAACTTCGGTGTGTCTTAAACTCTGAGTCTTCCTCTCCTCCTCCTTTCATATTACCACATTTTTCCTAAGCCTTCGCGCTTTGTCTCCTCCTCCCTTTACAGAACCCCATGTCCCCTATGCACTGAGTCTTCCTCTCCTTCTCCCTTGAGAGAATCTCCGTGCTCTCTAAGAACTGAATCTTTCTCTACTACCTTGGCAGAACCTCGATATCTGCTGCATACAGCGTCTTCCTCATCTCCTCCCATACAAACCATCTATGTCTCCTAAGTGCTGAGTCTTCATCACCTCCTGCCTTACAGAAACTCACTGTTGCTAAGCTCTCAAGACTTCCTCCTCTCCTACCTTACAGAGCCTCAGTCTTCCATCAGTGCTGAGCCTTCCTCTCCTCCTCCCTTGACAGAACAGTAGTGTTCGCTTCACGCGGAATCTTCGTTTTCGGCTCCTTTGACAGATCCTCGGTGTCCCCTAAGTGCTGAATCTTTACTCTGCTTCTACCTTGATAGAATCTCGGTGTCTCCTAAGTGCTGAGCCTTCCTCTGCTCCTGTCTTGACAGAACCTCAGTGTCCCTTCAGCGCTGAGTTTTCTTCTCTAGCACCATTACTGAACATCAGTGTCCACTAAGTATTGAGTTTTCTTCTGCTCCTCCCTTACAGCACCTCGGTTTCCTCTAAAGCCTGAGTCTTCCTTTCCTTCTCCCTTACATTACCGTGGTCCCCCTTGGTCACTCACTCTTCCTCTGGGTCTCCATCACAGAAACTCGGTGTACCATAACTTCTGAGACCTCCTCTCCTCTCTCCTTACAGAATTTCGGTGGCCCTTAAACACTGCGTATTCCTCCCCTCCTCCCTTACAGAACCTTGGTGTGCACTGAGCGCTGAGTATTCCTGTCCTCCTCTCTTCAGAGAACCTGTTCCCTAAGCACTCAGTCTTCCTTTGTCCACTCTTGACAGAACCTTGAAGACATCTGAGCACTGAATCTTCCTCTCGTGTTCCCTTACAGAGTCTCAGTGTCCACTTATCCTGGAGACTTCCTCTTCTCCTGTCTTACAAATCCTCGGTGTTCCCTAAGTGCAGTCTTCCTCTCCTGCTCCCTTACACAACCTCAGGGTTCCCTAAGCATTGAGTCTTCTTTCCTTTCCATCCTTACAAAACCTCAGTGTCCCCTACTCGGTGGTCTTTCCTCTCCTTTCACCTTACAGAACCTCAGTGTTCTTTCAACCCTGAGTCTTCCTCTACCCTCCCTAGAGAGAGCCTCAGTGCCCTATCACAGCTCAGCCCTCTTTTCTTCCTCCATTACATATCAGTGCTGTTACATGAGCATTGAGTCTTCTTCTCCCTGGACGGAACCTTAGTGTTCCCTTAGCTCTGAACCATCCTTTCCTCTTCCCTTACAGATTTTGTCTGCCCCCTCCAAGCTCTGATTCTTCTTCTCCTCGTCGCTTTCAAAACCTCCATGTACCCTAAGCTCTGAAACTTCCTCTTCTCCTCACTTTGAAACCTCGGTGTCACATAACCGCTGTGTTTTCTCTCCACGCCCTCTTAAATACTGTCAAAATCCCCAAGGGCTGAGACTTCCTTTCCTCTTCGCTTAAACAACCTTGGGGTCCCTTCTGCCCGAACCTTCCTCTCCACTTCTCTTGTATAATCTCGGTTTACCCAAAGCACCGAGCCTTGCTCCCATCTCTTTGAGAACCACTGTGTCCCCCAAGTGCTGACACTTTCTTCCTTCTTTACAGAACCTTGGTGTCCCCTACGCGCTGCTTTTTTCTCTCCTCCTCCATTACAAACCTTGTTCCTTCAGCGCTTACCCTTCCTCTTCTCCTCCCTTATGGAACCTCTTTCTTCCCTGAGCGATGAGCTTTTCGACCCCCCTTACTGAAAATCAGTGTCGTCCAAGCGCTGAAGGACCCTCACTCCCTTTACAGAGCCTTAGTGTTCCCTGAGCGCTGAGTCTTCGTCTCCTCTTCCTTGTAGAAACTCAGTGATCCCTAAGCATTGAGTCTTCATCTCTTCCTCCCCTGACAGTACCTCAGTTTTCCATAAGAGCTGGGTCTTCCTCTCTTCCACCGCAGGAAAAAAACTCGCTGTCTCCTTTAACGCTGAGCTGTCCTATTCTCCTCCCTTGACAGAACCTCAGTATACCCTCATTTTTGAGCCTTCCTTTACTAATCTCTTCGAGACCTTCGGTGTCTCCTAACTGCTGAGCTTCCTCTCTTCCTTCCTTTGAAAATCTCCAAGTCCCCTCATTTCTGAGACTTCCTCTCCTCTCCCCTTACAGAACCTCCTTGTGCTTTAGACCCTGAGTCTTATTCTTTTCCTACCTTGGCAGAACTTCTGTGCTTCTTAAGCACTGAGTCTTCCTCTATTCTCCTTGACAGCCTATTTTTCCCCTAAGAGCTCACTTTTTCTCTTTTTTCCCTTACAAAAGCACGGGCCCCCCTAAGATATGAGTCTTCCTTTCCTGTTCCCTTACACCTCACTCTTCGCCTATGTTAAAAATCCTGGGCGTTCCCTACTCGCTGAGTCTTGTTCTGTGCCTCACTCGACAGTACCTTCGTGTCCTGTAAGCACTGAGTCTTCCTCTCCCCCTCCCTTATAAAACCTCATTGTCCCCTAAGCACTGAATCCTCCTCTCTTGATCCCTTCACAGAACTTCGTTTTCCCCTAAGTGCTGAGTCTTCTTCTCCGCCTCTCTTGGCAGTACCTCGGTGTCTTCTAATGGGTGAATCTTGCTCGCCTCCTACCCTGACGGAACCTCAGAGGCCCCTAAACTTTGACTCTTCCTCTCCTAATCTGTTGTAAACCTTGGTGATCCACAAGCGCTGAGGTTTCCTCTCCTAATCCTTTACAGAACTTCGGTGTCCCCTAAGGGCTAAATGTTCCTCTCCACACTTACCGAAAATCAGTGTTTCCTTTGCATTGAGTTCTCCTGTCATCTTCTTTCACAGAACCTCCGTGTCCCCCAAGAGGTTTTTTCTCGTCTCCTCCTTCCTGGACAAAACCTCGGTGTCCCCTCTGCGTTCAGTCTTCCACTTCTCCTCCCGTACAAAACCTCACTGTCCCCTAATCGATGGTTCTTCCTCCCCTTGTCCCTTACAGAACTTCAGTGTGTCTTAAACTAGGAGTCTTCCTCTCCTCCTCCTTTGATATTACCACATTTTTCCTAAGCCTTCACTCTTTGTTTCCTCTCTCCTTTACTAAACCCCATGTCCCCTATGCGTTGAATCTTCCTCTCCTTCTCCCTTGAGAGAATCTCCCTGTACTCTAAGCACTGAATATTTCTTTGCTTCTACCTTGGCAGAACCTCGATATCTGCTGAGCACAGCGTCTTCCTCATCTTCTCCCAAACCAACTGTCTCTGTCTCCTAAGCGCTGAGTCTTCATCACCTCCTCCCTTACAGAAACTCACTGCTGCTAAGCGCTCGAGACTTCCTCCTCTCCTCCCTTCCAGAGCCTCGGTCTTCCCTAAGTGCTGAGCCTTCCTCTCCTCCTCCCTTGACAGAAAGGCAGTGTTCGCTACACGTGGAATCTTCCTCTTCTGCTCCATTGACAGAACCTCGGTGTCCCCTGACTGCTGAATCTTTACTCTGCTCCTACCTTGAATCTCCGTGTCTCCTAACTGCTGAGCTTCCTCTCTTCCTTCCTTTGAAAATCCCAAACTCTCCTAATTTCTGAGTCTTCCTCTCCTCCCCCCTTACAGAACCTAGGTGTGTTTTAAACCCTGAGTCTTAATCTTTTCCTACCTTGGCAGAACATCTGTGTCTCTTAAGCACTGAGCCTTCCTCTCCCCTCCTTCACAGCCTGTGTGTGTCCTAAGCGCTGACTCTTTCTCTCTTTTTCCCTTAGAAGCACGGGTTCCCCTAAGTGATGAGTCTTTCTTTCCTATTCCCTTACACAACCTCACTCTCCGCCTATCTTAAAAATCCTGGGCGTCCCGTAAGCGCTGAGTTTTGTTCTGTGCTTCACTCGACAGTACCTTGGTGTCCTCTAAGCGCTGAGTCTTCCCCTCCCCCTCCCTGATAAAACCTCAGTGCCCCCTAGGCGCTGAGTCCTCCTCTCCTCATCCCTTGAGAGAACTTCGGTGTCGCCTAAGCGCTGAGCCTTCTCCACCTCTTTTGGCAGTACCTTGATGTCTCCTAAGGGCTGAATCTTCCTCTCAACCTACCCTGACGCAACCTCAGAGGACCCTAAACTCTGACTCTTCCCTTCCTCGTGTGTTATAAAACCTCGGAGATCCACAAGCACTGAGGCTTCCTCTTCTCCCCCTATACAGAACCTCGCTGTCCCCTACCTGCTAAATGTTCCTCTCCTCCCTTACGCCAAATCACTGTTTCTTATGCATTGAGTCTTTCTATCAGCCTCCATTACAGAACCTAGGTGACCACCAAGAGGTGGTTCTTCCTCTCCTCCTTCCTTGACAAAACCCCGTGTCCCCTATGCGTTGAGTGTTCCGCACCTCCTCTGATACAGAACCTCGCTCTCCCGTAATCACTGATTCTTCCTCTCCTCCTCCCTTAAATCGTTAGTGTTTTTTCAAGACTTGGTCTTCCTCTTCTCTTCCGCTACAGAACCTCTCTCTCCCCTGAGTCATGAGTCTTTCCACCTCCCTTAGTGAAAATCCGTGTTGCCCAAGCAGTGAGCCTTCCTCTCCTTCTTCCTTATGGAACCTCAGTGTCCCCTATGCGCTGAGTTCTTCTCTCCTCATCCTTTGACAGAAGTACGGTGTTGCCTAAGCACTGAGTCGTCTTCTCCGCTTAACTTGCCATTACCTCATTGTTGTCTATGGGCTTAATCTTCCTCTCCTCCTACCTTGACAGAACCTCAGAGGCCCCTAAACTCTGACTCTCCCTCTCCTCATGCGTTCTAAAACCATGGTGATCCAAAAGCGCTGCGGCTTCTTTTCCTCCTACTTTACAGAACCTCAGTGTCCTCTAAATGTTCCCCTCCTTCAGCCGTACACAAAAGCAGTGTTCCCCATGCATTGAGATTCCTATTCTCCTCCCTCACTGAACCTCAGTGTACCCGAAGAGGTCTTTTTTCGTCTCCTCCTTCCTTCACAAAACCTCTTTGTCCCCTGTGCGTTGAGTCTTCCACTTCTGCTCCCTTACACAACCTCACTCTCCCCTCATCGCTGATTCTTCCACTCTTTGTCCCTTACAGAACTTCGGTGTGTCTTAAACTCTGAGTCTTCCTCTCCTCCTCCTTTGATATTACCACATTTTTCCTAAGCCTTCGCGCTTTGTCTCCTCCTCCCTTTACAGAACCCCATGTCCCCTATGCACTGAGTCTTCCTCTCCTTCTCCCTTGAGAGAATCTCCGTGCTCTCTAAGAACTGAATCTTTCTCTACTACCTTGGCAGAACCTCGATATCTGCTGCATACAGCGTCTTCCTCATCTCCTCCCATACAAACCATCTATGTCTCCTAAGTGCTGAGTCTTCATCACCTCCTGCCTTACAGAAACTCACTGTTGCTAAGCTCTCAAGACTTCCTCCTCTCCTACCTTACAGAGCCTCAGTCTTCCATCAGTGCTGAGCCTTCCTCTCCTCCTCCCTTGACAGAACAGTAGTGTTCGCTTCACGCGGAATCTTCGTTTTCGGCTCCTTTGACAGATCCTCGGTGTCCCCTAAGTGCTGAATCTTTACTCTGCTTCTACCTTGATAGAATCTCGGTGTCTCCTAAGTGCTGAGCCTTCCTCTGCTCCTGTCTTGACAGAACCTCAGTGTCCCTTCAGCGCTGAGTTTTCTTCTCTAGCACCATTACTGAACATCAGTGTCCACTAAGTATTGAGTTTTCTTCTGCTCCTCCCTTACAGCACCTCGGTTTCCTCTAAAGCCTGAGTCTTCCTTTCCTTCTCCCTTACATTACCGTGGTCCCCCTTGGTCACTCACTCTTCCTCTGGGTCTCCATCACAGAAACTCGGTGTACCATAACTTCTGAGACCTCCTCTCCTCTCTCCTTACAGAATTTCGGTGGCCCTTAAACACTGCGTATTCCTCCCCTCCTCCCTTACAGAACCTTGGTGTGCACTGAGCGCTGAGTATTCCTGTCCTCCTCTCTTCAGAGAACCTGTTCCCTAAGCACTCAGTCTTCCTTTGTCCACTCTTGACAGAACCTTGAAGACATCTGAGCACTGAATCTTCCTCTCGTGTTCCCTTACAGAGTCTCAGTGTCCACTTATCCTGGAGACTTCCTCTTCTCCTGTCTTACAAATCCTCGGTGTTCCCTAAGTGCAGTCTTCCTCTCCTGCTCCCTTACACAACCTCAGGGTTCCCTAAGCATTGAGTCTTCTTTCCTTTCCATCCTTACAAAACCTCAGTGTCCCCTACTCGGTGGTCTTTCCTCTCCTTTCACCTTACAGAACCTCAGTGTTCTTTCAACCCTGAGTCTTCCTCTACCCTCCTAGAGAGAGCCTCAGTGCCCTATCACAGCTCAGCCCTCTTTTCTTCCTCCATTACATATCAGTGCTGTTACATGAGCATTGAGTCTTCTTCTCCCTGGACGGAACCTTAGTGTTCCCTTAGCTCTGAACCATCCTTTCCTCTTCCCTTACAGATTTTGTCTGCCCCCTCCAAGCTCTGATTCTTCTTCTCCTCGTCGCTTTCAAAACCTCCATGTACCCTAAGCTCTGAAACTTCCTCTTCTCCTCACTTTGAAACCTCGGTGTCACATAACCGCTGTGTTTTCTCTCCACGCCCTCTTAAATACTGTCAAAATCCCCAAGGGCTGAGACTTCCTTTCCTCTTCGCTTAAACAACCTTGGGGTCCCTTCTGCCCGAACCTTCCTCTCCACTTCTCTTGTATAATCTCGGTTTACCCAAAGCACCGAGCCTTGCTCCCATCTCTTTGAGAACCACTGTGTCCCCCAAGTGCTGACACTTTCTTCCTTCTTTACAGAACCTTGGTGTCCCCTACGCGCTGCTTTTTTCTCTCCTCCTCCATTACAAACCTTGTTGTTCCTTCAGCGCTTACCCTTCCTCTTCTCCTCCCTTATGGAACCTCTTTCTTCCCTGAGCGATGAGCTTTTCGACCCCCCTTACTGAAAATCAGTGTCGTCCAAGCGCTGAAGGACCCTCACTCCCTTTACAGAGCCTTAGTGTTCCCTGAGCGCTGAGTCTTCCTCTCCTCTTCCTTGTAGAAACTCAGTGATCCCTAAGCATTGAGTCTTCATCTCTTCCTCCCCTGACAGTACCTCAGTTTTCCATAAGAGCTGGGTCTTCCTCTCTTCCACCGCAGGAAAAAAACTCGCTGTCTCCTTTAACGCTGAGCTGTCCTATTCTCCTCCCTTGACAGAACCTCAGTATACCCTCATTTTTGAGCCTTCCTTTACTAATCTCTTCGAGACCTTCGGTGTCTCCTAACTGCTGAGCTTCCTCTCTTCCTTCCTTTGAAAATCTCCAAGTCCCCTCATTTCTGAGACTTCCTCTCCTCTCCCCTTACAGAACCTCCTTGTGCTTTAGACCCTGAGTCTTATTCTTTTCCTACCTTGGCAGAACTTCTGTGCTTCTTAAGCACTGAGTCTTCCTCTATTCTCCTTGACAGCCTATTTTTCCCCTAAGAGCTCACTTTTTCTCTTTTTTCCCTTACAAAAGCACGGGCCCCCCTAAGATATGAGTCTTCCTTTCCTGTTCCCTTACACCTCACTCTTCGCCTATGTTAAAAATCCTGGGCGTTCCCTACTCGCTGAGTCTTGTTCTGTGCCTCACTCGACAGTACCTTGGTGTCCTGTAAGCACTGAGTCTTCCTCTCCCCCTCCCTTATAAAACCTCATTGTCCCCTAAGCACTGAATCCTCCTCTCTTGATCCCTTCACAGAACTTCGTTTTCCCCTAAGTGCTGAGTCTTCTTCTCCGCCTCTCTTGGCAGTACCTCGGTGTCTTCTAATGGGTGAATCTTGCTCGCCTCCTACCCTGACGGAACCTCAGAGGCCCCTAAACTTTGACTCTTCCTCTCCTAATCTGTTGTAAACCTTGGTGATCCACAAGCGCTGAGGTTTCCTCTCCTAATCCTTTACAGAACTTCGGTGTCCCCTAAGGGCTAAATGTTCCTCTCCACACTTACCGAAAATCAGTGTTTCCTTTGCATTGAGTTCTCCTGTCATCTTCTTTCACAGAACCTCCGTGTCCCCCAAGAGGTTTTTTCTCGTCTCCTCCTTCCTGGACAAAACCTCGGTGTCCCCTCTGCGTTCAGTCTTCCACTTCTCCTCCCGTACAAAACCTCACTGTCCCCTAATCGATGGTTCTTCCTCCCCTTGTCCCTTACAGAACTTCAGTGTGTCTTAAACTAGGAGTCTTCCTCTCCTCCTCCTTTGATATTACCACATTTTTCCTAAGCCTTCACTCTTTGTTTCCTCTCTCCTTTACTAAACCCCATGTCCCCTATGCGTTGAATCTTCCTCTCCTTCTCCCTTGAGAGAATCTCCCTGTACTCTAAGCACTGAATATTTCTTTGCTTCTACCTTGGCAGAACCTCGATATCTGCTGAGCACAGCGTCTTCCTCATCTTCTCCCAAACCAACTGTCTCTGTCTCCTAAGCGCTGAGTCTTCATCACCTCCTCCCTTACAGAAACTCACTGCTGCTAAGCGCTCGAGACTTCCTCCTCTCCTCCCTTCCAGAGCCTCGGTCTTCCCTAAGTGCTGAGCCTTCCTCTCCTCCTCCCTTGACAGAAAGGCAGTGTTCGCTACACATGGAATCTTCCTCTTCTGCTCCATTGACAGAACCTCGGTGTCCCCTGACTGCTGAATCTTTACTCTGCTCCTACCTTGAATCTCGGTGTCTCCTAACTGCTGAGCTTCCTCTCTTCCTTCCTTTGAAAATCCCAAACTCTCCTAATTTCTGAGTCTTCCTCTCCTCCCCCCTTACAGAACCTAGGTGTGTTTTAAACCCTGAGTCTTAATCTTTTCCTACCTTGGCAGAACATCTGTGTCTCTTAAGCACTGAGCCTTCCTCTCCCCTCCTTCACAGCCTGTGTGTGTCCTAAGCGCTGACTCTTTCTCTCTTTTTCCCTTAGAAGCACGGGTTCCCCTAAGTGATGAGTCTTTCTTTCCTATTCCCTTACACAACCTCACTCTCCGCCTATCTTAAAAATCCTGGGCGTCCCGTAAGCGCTGAGTTTTGTTCTGTGCTTCACTCGACAGTACCTTGGTGTCCTCTAAGCGCTGAGTCTTCCCCTCCCCCTCCCTGATAAAACCTCAGTGCCCCCTAGGCGCTGAGTCCTCCTCTCCTCATCCCTTGAGAGAACTTCGGTGTCCCCTAAGCGCTGAGCCTTCTCCACCTCTTTTGGCAGTACCTTGATGTCTCCTAAGGGCTGAATCTTCCTCTCAACCTACCCTGACGCAACCTCAGAGGACCCTAAACTCTGACTCTTCCCTTCCTCGTGTGTTATAAAACCTCGGAGATCCACAAGCACTGAGGCTTCCTCTTCTCCCCCTATACAGAACCTCGCTGTCCCCTACCTGCTAAATGTTCCTCTCCTCCCTTACGCCAAATCACTGTTTCTTATGCATTGAGTCTTTCTATCAGCCTCCATTACAGAACCTAGGTGACCACCAAGAGGTGGTTCTTCCTCTCCTCCTTCCTTGACAAAACCCCGTGTCCCCTATGCGTTGAGTGTTCCGCACCTCCTCTGATACAGAACCTCGCTCTCCCGTAATCACTGATTCTTCCTCTCCTCCTCCCTTAAATCGTTAGTGTTTTTTCAAGACTTGGTCTTCCTCTTCTCTTCCGCTACAGAACCTCTCTCTCCCCTGAGTCATGAGTCTTTCCACCTCCCTTAGTGAAAATCCGTGTTGCCCAAGCAGTGAGCCTTCCTCTCCTTCTTCCTTATGGAACCTCAGTGTCCCCTATGCGCTGAGTTCTTCTCTCCTCATCCTTTGACAGAAGTACGGTGTTGCCTAAGCACTGAGTCGTCTTCTCCGCTTAACTTGCCATTACCTCATTGTTGTCTATGGGCTTAATCTTCCTCTCCTCCTACCTTGACAGAACCTCAGAGGCCCCTAAACTCTGACTCTCCCTCTCCTCATGCGTTCTAAAACCATGGTGATCCAAAAGCGCTGCGGCTTCTTTTCCTCCTACTTTACAGAACCTCAGTGTCCTCTAAATGTTCCCCTCCTTCAGCCGTACACAAAAGCAGTGTTCCCCATGCATTGAGATTCCTATTCTCCTCCCTCACTGAACCTCAGTGTACCCGAAGAGGTCTTTTTTCGTCTCCTCCTTCCTTCACAAAACCTCTTTGTCCCCTGTGCGTTGAGTCTTCCACTTCTGCTCCCTTACACAACCTCACTCTCCCCTCATCGCTGATTCTTCCACTCTTTGTCCCTTACAGAACTTCGGTGTGTCTTAAACTCTGAGTCTTCCTCTCCTCCTCCTTTGATATTACCACATTTTTCCTAAGCCTTCGCGCTTTGTCTCCTCCTCCCTTTACAGAACCCCATGTCCCCTATGCACTGAGTCTTCCTCTCCTTCTCCCTTGAGAGAATCTCCGTGCTCTCTAAGAACTGAATCTTTCTCTACTACCTTGGCAGAACCTCGATATCTGCTGCATACAGCGTCTTCCTCATCTCCTCCCATACAAACCGTCTATGTCTCCTAAGTGCTGAGTCTTCATCACCTCCTGCCTTACAGAAACTCACTGTTGCTAAGCTCTCAAGACTTCCTCCTCTCCTACCTTACAGAGCCTCAGTCTTCCATCAGTGCTGAGCCTTCCTCTCCTCCTCCCTTGACAGAACAGTAGTGTTCGCTTCACGCGGAATCTTCGTTTTCGGCTCCTTTGACAGATCCTCGGTGTCCCCTAAGTGCTGAATCTTTACTCTGCTTCTACCTTGATAGAATCTCGGTGTCTCCTAAGTGCTGAGCCTTCCTCTGCTCCTGTCTTGACAGAACCTCAGTGTCCCTTCAGCGCTGAGTTTTCTTCTCTAGCACCATTACTGAACATCAGTGTCCACTAAGTATTGAGTTTTCTTCTGCTCCTCCCTTACAGCACCTCGGTTTCCTCTAAAGCCTGAGTCTTCCTTTCCTTCTCCCTTACATTACCGTGGTCCCCCTTGGTCACTCACTCTTCCTCTGGGTCTCCATCACAGAAACTCGGTGTACCATAAGTTCTGAGACCTCCTCTCCTCTCTCCTTACAGAATTTCGGTGGCCCTTAAACACTGCGTATTCCTCCCCTCCTCCCTTACAGAACCTTGGTGTGCACTGAGCGCTGAGTATTCCTGTCCTCCTCTCTTCAGAGAACCTGTTCCCTAAGCACTCAGTCTTCCTTTGTCCACTCTTGACAGAACCTTGAAGACATCTGAGCACTGAATCTTCCTCTCGTGTTCCCTTACAGAGTCTCAGTGTCCACTTATCCTGGAGACTTCCTCTTCTCCTGTCTTACAAATCCTCGGTGTTCCCTAAGTGCAGTCTTCCTCTCCTGCTCCCTTACACAACCTCAGGGTTCCCTAAGCATTGAGTCTTCTTTCCTTTCCATCCTTACAAAACCTCAGTGTCCCCTACTCGGTGGTCTTTCCTCTCCTTTCACCTTACAGAACCTCAGTGTTCTTTCAACCCTGAGTCTTCCTCTACCCTCCTAGAGAGAGCCTCAGTGCCCTATCACAGCTCAGCCCTCTTTTCTTCCTCCATTACATATCAGTGCTGTTACATGAGCATTGAGTCTTCTTCTCCCTGGACGGAACCTTAGTGTTCCCTTAGCTCTGAACCATCCTTTCCTCTTCCCTTACAGATTTTGTCTGCCCCCTCCAAGCTCTGATTCTTCTTCTCCTCGTCGCTTTCAAAACCTCCATGTACCCTAAGCTCTGAAACTTCCTCTTCTCCTCACTTTGAAACCTCGGTGTCACATAACCGCTGTGTTTTCTCTCCACGCCCTCTTAAATACTGTCAAAATCCCCAAGGGCTGAGACTTCCTTTCCTCTTCGCTTAAACAACCTTGGGGTCCCTTCTGCCCGAACCTTCCTCTCCACTTCTCTTGTATAATCTCGGTTTACCCAAAGCACCGAGCCTTGCTCCCATCTCTTTGAGAACCACTGTGTCCCCCAAGTGCTGACACTTTCTTCCTTCTTTACAGAACCTTGGTGTCCCCTACGCGCTGCTTTTTTCTCTCCTCCTCCATTACAAACCTTGTTGTTCCTTCAGCGCTTACCCTTCCTCTTCTCCTCCCTTATGGAACCTCTTTCTTCCCTGAGCGATGAGCTTTTCGACCCCCCTTACTGAAAATCAGTGTCGTCCAAGCGCTGAAGGACCCTCACTCCCTTTACAGAGCCTTAGTGTTCCCTGAGCGCTGAGTCTTCCTCTCCTCTTCCTTGTAGAAACTCAGTGATCCCTAAGCATTGAGTCTTCATCTCTTCCTCCCCTGACAGTACCTCAGTTTTCCATAAGAGCTGGGTCTTCCTCTCTTCCACCGCAGGAAAAAAACTCGCTGTCTCCTTTAACGCTGAGCTGTCCTATTCTCCTCCCTTGACAGAACCTCAGTATACCCTCATTTTTGAGCCTTCCTTTACTAATCTCTTCGAGACCTTCGGTGTCTCCTAACTGCTGAGCTTCCTCTCTTCCTTCCTTTGAAAATCTCCAAGTCCCCTCATTTCTGAGACTTCCTCTCCTCTCCCCTTACAGAACCTCCTTGTGCTTTAGACCCTGAGTCTTATTCTTTTCCTACCTTGGCAGAACTTCTGTGCTTCTTAAGCACTGAGTCTTCCTCTATTCTCCTTGACAGCCTATTTTTCCCCTAAGAGCTCACTTTTTCTCTTTTTTCCCTTACAAAAGCACGGGCCCCCCTAAGATATGAGTCTTCCTTTCCTGTTCCCTTACACCTCACTCTTCGCCTATGTTAAAAATCCTGGGCGTTCCCTACTCGCTGAGTCTTGTTCTGTGCCTCACTCGACAGTACCTTGGTGTCCTGTAAGCACTGAGTCTTCCTCTCCCCCTCCCTTATAAAACCTCATTGTCCCCTAAGCACTGAATCCTCCTCTCTTGATCCCTTCACAGAACTTCGTTTTCCCCTAAGTGCTGAGTCTTCTTCTCCGCCTCTCTTGGCAGTACCTCGGTGTCTTCTAATGGGTGAATCTTGCTCGCCTCCTACCCTGACGGAACCTCAGAGGCCCCTAAACTTTGACTCTTCCTCTCCTAATCTGTTGTAAACCTTGGTGATCCACAAGCGCTGAGGTTTCCTCTCCTAATCCTTTACAGAACTTCGGTGTCCCCTAAGGGCTAAATGTTCCTCTCCACACTTACCGAAAATCAGTGTTTCCTTTGCATTGAGTTCTCCTGTCATCTTCTTTCACAGAACCTCCGTGTCCCCCAAGAGGTTTTTTCTCGTCTCCTCCTTCCTGGACAAAACCTCGGTGTCCCCTCTGCGTTCAGTCTTCCACTTCTCCTCCCGTACAAAACCTCACTGTCCCCTAATCGATGGTTCTTCCTCCCCTTGTCCCTTACAGAACTTCAGTGTGTCTTAAACTAGGAGTCTTCCTCTCCTCCTCCTTTGATATTACCACATTTTTCCTAAGCCTTCACTCTTTGTTTCCTCTCTCCTTTACTAAACCCCATGTCCCCTATGCGTTGAATCTTCCTCTCCTTCTCCCTTGAGAGAATCTCCCTGTACTCTAAGCACTGAATATTTCTTTGCTTCTACCTTGGCAGAACCTCGATATCTGCTGAGCACAGCGTCTTCCTCATCTTCTCCCAAACCAACTGTCTCTGTCTCCTAAGCGCTGAGTCTTCATCACCTCCTCCCTTACAGAAACTCACTGCTGCTAAGCGCTCGAGACTTCCTCCTCTCCTCCCTTCCAGAGCCTCGGTCTTCCCTAAGTGCTGAGCCTTCCTCTCCTCCTCCCTTGACAGAAAGGCAGTGTTCGCTACACATGGAATCTTCCTCTTCTGCTCCATTGACAGAACCTCGGTGTCCCCTGACTGCTGAATCTTTACTCTGCTCCTACCTTGAATCTCGGTGTCTCCTAACTGCTGAGCTTCCTCTCTTCCTTCCTTTGAAAATCCCAAACTCTCCTAATTTCTGAGTCTTCCTCTCCTCCCCCCTTACAGAACCTAGGTGTGTTTTAAACCCTGAGTCTTAATCTTTTCCTACCTTGGCAGAACATCTGTGTCTCTTAAGCACTGAGCCTTCCTCTCCCCTCCTTCACAGCCTGTGTGTGTCCTAAGCGCTGACTCTTTCTCTCTTTTTCCCTTAGAAGCACGGGTTCCCCTAAGTGATGAGTCTTTCTTTCCTATTCCCTTACACAACCTCACTCTCCGCCTATCTTAAAAATCCTGGGCGTCCCGTAAGCGCTGAGTTTTGTTCTGTGCTTCACTCGACAGTACCTTGGTGTCCTCTAAGCGCTGAGTCTTCCCCTCCCCCTCCCTGATAAAACCTCAGTGCCCCCTAGGCGCTGAGTCCTCCTCTCCTCATCCCTTGAGAGAACTTCGGTGTCCCCTAAGCGCTGAGCCTTCTCCACCTCTTTTGGCAGTACCTTGATGTCTCCTAAGGGCTGAATCTTCCTCTCAACCTACCCTGACGCAACCTCAGAGGACCCTAAACTCTGACTCTTCCCTTCCTCGTGTGTTATAAAACCTCGGAGATCCACAAGCACTGAGGCTTCCTCTTCTCCCCCTATACAGAACCTCGCTGTCCCCTACCTGCTAAATGTTCCTCTCCTCCCTTACGCCAAATCACTGTTTCTTATGCATTGAGTCTTTCTATCAGCCTCCATTACAGAACCTAGGTGACCACCAAGAGGTGGTTCTTCCTCTCCTCCTTCCTTGACAAAACCCCGTGTCCCCTATGCGTTGAGTGTTCCGCACCTCCTCTGATACAGAACCTCGCTCTCCCGTAATCACTGATTCTTCCTCTCCTCCTCCCTTAAATCGTTAGTGTTTTTTCAAGACTTGGTCTTCCTCTTCTCTTCCGCTACAGAACCTCTCTCTCCCCTGAGTCATGAGTCTTTCCACCTCCCTTAGTGAAAATCCGTGTTGCCCAAGCAGTGAGCCTTCCTCTCCTTCTTCCTTATGGAACCTCAGTGTCCCCTATGCGCTGAGTTCTTCTCTCCTCATCCTTTGACAGAAGTACGGTGTTGCCTAAGCACTGAGTCGTCTTCTCCGCTTAACTTGCCATTACCTCATTGTTGTCTATGGGCTTAATCTTCCTCTCCTCCTACCTTGACAGAACCTCAGAGGCCCCTAAACTCTGACTCTCCCTCTCCTCATGCGTTCTAAAACCATGGTGATCCAAAAGCGCTGCGGCTTCTTTTCCTCCTACTTTACAGAACCTCAGTGTCCTCTAAATGTTCCCCTCCTTCAGCCGTACACAAAAGCAGTGTTCCCCATGCATTGAGATTCCTATTCTCCTCCCTCACTGAACCTCAGTGTACCCGAAGAGGTCTTTTTTCGTCTCCTCCTTCCTTCACAAAACCTCTTTGTCCCCTGTGCGTTGAGTCTTCCACTTCTGCTCCCTTACACAACCTCACTCTCCCCTCATCGCTGATTCTTCCACTCTTTGTCCCTTACAGAACTTCGGTGTGTCTTAAACTCTGAGTCTTCCTCTCCTCCTCCTTTGATATTACCACATTTTTCCTAAGCCTTCGCGCTTTGTCTCCTCCTCCCTTTACAGAACCCCATGTCCCCTATGCACTGAGTCTTCCTCTCCTTCTCCCTTGAGAGAATCTCCGTGCTCTCTAAGAACTGAATCTTTCTCTACTACCTTGGCAGAACCTCGATATCTGCTGCATACAGCGTCTTCCTCATCTCCTCCCATACAAACCGTCTATGTCTCCTAAGTGCTGAGTCTTCATCACCTCCTGCCTTACAGAAACTCACTGTTGCTAAGCTCTCAAGACTTCCTCCTCTCCTACCTTACAGAGCCTCAGTCTTCCATCAGTGCTGAGCCTTCCTCTCCTCCTCCCTTGACAGAACAGTAGTGTTCGCTTCACGCGGAATCTTCGTTTTCGGCTCCTTTGACAGATCCTCGGTGTCCCCTAAGTGCTGAATCTTTACTCTGCTTCTACCTTGATAGAATCTCGGTGTCTCCTAAGTGCTGAGCCTTCCTCTGCTCCTGTCTTGACAGAACCTCAGTGTCCCTTCAGCGCTGAGTTTTCTTCTCTAGCACCATTACTGAACATCAGTGTCCACTAAGTATTGAGTTTTCTTCTGCTCCTCCCTTACAGCACCTCGGTTTCCTCTAAAGCCTGAGTCTTCCTTTCCTTCTCCCTTACATTACCGTGGTCCCCCTTGGTCACTCACTCTTCCTCTGGGTCTCCATCACAGAAACTCGGTGTACCATAACTTCTGAGACCTCCTCTCCTCTCTCCTTACAGAATTTCGGTGGCCCTTAAACACTGCGTATTCCTCCCCTCCTCCCTTACAGAACCTTGGTGTGCACTGAGCGCTGAGTATTCCTGTCCTCCTCTCTTCAG
Organism: Elephas maximus indicus; assembly: GCF_024166365.1. Taxonomy (NCBI): domain Eukaryota; kingdom Metazoa; phylum Chordata; class Mammalia; order Proboscidea; family Elephantidae; genus Elephas; species Elephas maximus. Next base: position 15,726,860 of record NC_064847.1, read on the forward strand.
AGAACCTGTTCCCTAAGCACTCAGTCTTCCTTTGTCCACTCTTGACAGAACCTTGAAGACATCTGAGCACTGAATCTTCCTCTCGTGTTCCCTTACAGAGTCTCAGTGTCCACTTATCCTGGAGACTTCCTCTTCTCCTGTCTTACAAATCCTCGGTGTTCCCTAAGTGCAGTCTTCCTCTCCTGCTCCCTTACACAACCTCAGGGTTCCCTAAGCATTGAGTCTTCTTTCCTTTCCATCCTTACAAAACCTCAGTGTCCCCTACTCGGTGGTCTTTCCTCTCCTTTCACCTTACAGAACCTCAGTGTTCTTTCAACCCTGAGTCTTCCTCTACCCTCCTAGAGAGAGCCTCAGTGCCCTATCACAGCTCAGCCCTCTTTTCTTCCTCCATTACATATCAGTGCTGTTACATGAGCATTGAGTCTTCTTCTCCCTGGACGGAACCTTAGTGTTCCCTTAGCTCTGAACCATCCTTTCCTCTTCCCTTACAGATTTTGTCTGCCCCCTCCAAGCTCTGATTCTTCTTCTCCTCGTCGCTTTCAAAACCTCCATGTACCCTAAGCTCTGAAACTTCCTCTTCTCCTCACTTTGAAACCTCGGTGTCACATAACCGCTGTGTTTTCTCTCCACGCCCTCTTAAATACTGTCAAAATCCCCAAGGGCTGAGACTTCCTTTCCTCTTCGCTTAAACAACCTTGGGGTCCCTTCTGCCCGAACCTTCCTCTCCACTTCTCTTGTATAATCTCGGTTTACCCAAAGCACCGAGCCTTGCTCCCATCTCTTTGAGAACCACTGTGTCCCCCAAGTGCTGACACTTTCTTCCTTCTTTACAGAACCTTGGTGTCCCCTACGCGCTGCTTTTTTCTCTCCTCCTCCATTACAAACCTTGTTGTTCCTTCAGCGCTTACCCTTCCTCTTCTCCTCCCTTATGGAACCTCTTTCTTCCCTGAGCGATGAGCTTTTCGACCCCCCTTACTGAAAATCAGTGTCGTCCAAGCGCTGAAGGACCCTCACTCCCTTTACAGAGCCTTAGTGTTCCCTGAGCGCTGAGTCTTCCTCTCCTCTTCCTTGTAGAAACTCAGTGATCCCTAAGCATTGAGTCTTCATCTCTTCCTCCCCTGACAGTACCTCAGTTTTCCATAAGAGCTGGGTCTTCCTCTCTTCCACCGCAGGAAAAAAACTCGCTGTCTCCTTTAACGCTGAGCTGTCCTATTCTCCTCCCTTGACAGAACCTCAGTATACCCTCATTTTTGAGCCTTCCTTTACTAATCTCTTCGAGACCTTCGGTGTCTCCTAACTGCTGAGCTTCCTCTCTTCCTTCCTTTGAAAATCTCCAAGTCCCCTCATTTCTGAGACTTCCTCTCCTCTCCCCTTACAGAACCTCCTTGTGCTTTAGACCCTGAGTCTTATTCTTTTCCTACCTTGGCAGAACTTCTGTGCTTCTTAAGCACTGAGTCTTCCTCTATTCTCCTTGACAGCCTATTTTTCCCCTAAGAGCTCACTTTTTCTCTTTTTTCCCTTACAAAAGCACGGGCCCCCCTAAGATATGAGTCTTCCTTTCCTGTTCCCTTACACCTCACTCTTCGCCTATGTTAAAAATCCTGGGCGTTCCCTACTCGCTGAGTCTTGTTCTGTGCCTCACTCGACAGTACCTTGGTGTCCTGTAAGCACTGAGTCTTCCTCTCCCCCTCCCTTATAAAACCTCATTGTCCCCTAAGCACTGAATCCTCCTCTCTTGATCCCTTCACAGAACTTCGTTTTCCCCTAAGTGCTGAGTCTTCTTCTCCGCCTCTCTTGGCAGTACCTCGGTGTCTTCTAATGGGTGAATCTTGCTCGCCTCCTACCCTGACGGAACCTCAGAGGCCCCTAAACTTTGACTCTTCCTCTCCTAATCTGTTGTAAACCTTGGTGATCCACAAGCGCTGAGGTTTCCTCTCCTAATCCTTTACAGAACTTCGGTGTCCCCTAAGGGCTAAATGTTCCTCTCCACACTTACCGAAAATCAGTGTTTCCTTTGCATTGAGTTCTCCTGTCATCTTCTTTCACAGAACCTCCGTGTCCCCCAAGAGGTTTTTTCTCGTCTCCTCCTTCCTGGACAAAACCTCGGTGTCCCCTCTGCGTTCAGTCTTCCACTTCTCCTCCCGTACAAAACCTCACTGTCCCCTAATCGATGGTTCTTCCTCCCCTTGTCCCTTACAGAACTTCAGTGTGTCTTAAACTAGGAGTCTTCCTCTCCTCCTCCTTTGATATTACCACATTTTTCCTAAGCCTTCACTCTTTGTTTCCTCTCTCCTTTACTAAACCCCATGTCCCCTATGCGTTGAATCTTCCTCTCCTTCTCCCTTGAGAGAATCTCCCTGTACTCTAAGCACTGAATATTTCTTTGCTTCTACCTTGGCAGAACCTCGATATCTGCTGAGCACAGCGTCTTCCTCATCTTCTCCCAAACCAACTGTCTCTGTCTCCTAAGCGCTGAGTCTTCATCACCTCCTCCCTTACAGAAACTCACTGCTGCTAAGCGCTCGAGACTTCCTCCTCTCCTCCCTTCCAGAGCCTCGGTCTTCCCTAAGTGCTGAGCCTTCCTCTCCTCCTCCCTTGACAGAAAGGCAGTGTTCGCTACACATGGAATCTTCCTCTTCTGCTCCATTGACAGAACCTCGGTGTCCCCTGACTGCTGAATCTTTACTCTGCTCCTACCTTGAATCTCGGTGTCTCCTAACTGCTGAGCTTCCTCTCTTCCTTCCTTTGAAAATCCCAAACTCTCCTAATTTCTGAGTCTTCCTCTCCTCCCCCCTTACAGAACCTAGGTGTGTTTTAAACCCTGAGTCTTAATCTTTTCCTACCTTGGCAGAACATCTGTGTCTCTTAAGCACTGAGCCTTCCTCTCCCCTCCTTCACAGCCTGTGTGTGTCCTAAGCGCTGACTCTTTCTCTCTTTTTCCCTTAGAAGCACGGGTTCCCCTAAGTGATGAGTCTTTCTTTCCTATTCCCTTACACAACCTCACTCTCCGCCTATCTTAAAAATCCTGGGCGTCCCGTAAGCGCTGAGTTTTGTTCTGTGCTTCACTCGACAGTACCTTGGTGTCCTCGAAGCGCTGAGTCTTCCCCTCCCCCTCCCTGATAAAACCTCAGTGCCCCCTAGGCGCTGAGTCCTCCTCTCCTCATCCCTTGAGAGAACTTCGGTGTCCCCTAAGCGCTGAGCCTTCTCCACCTCTTTTGGCAGTACCTTGATGTCTCCTAAGGGCTGAATCTTCCTCTCAACCTACCCTGACGCAACCTCAGAGGACCCTAAACTCTGACTCTTCCCTTCCTCGTGTGTTATAAAACCTCGGAGATCCACAAGCACTGAGGCTTCCTCTTCTCCCCCTATACAGAACCTCGCTGTCCCCTACCTGCTAAATGTTCCTCTCCTCCCTTACGCCAAATCACTGTTTCTTATGCATTGAGTCTTTCTATCAGCCTCCATTACAGAACCTAGGTGACCACCAAGAGGTGGTTCTTCCTCTCCTCCTTCCTTGACAAAACCCCGTGTCCCCTATGCGTTGAGTGTTCCGCACCTCCTCTGATACAGAACCTCGCTCTCCCGTAATCACTGATTCTTCCTCTCCTCCTCCCTTAAATCGTTAGTGTTTTTTCAAGACTTGGTCTTCCTCTTCTCTTCCGCTACAGAACCTCTCTCTCCCCTGAGTCATGAGTCTTTCCACCTCCCTTAGTGAAAATCCGTGTTGCCCAAGCAGTGAGCCTTCCTCTCCTTCTTCCTTATGGAACCTCAGTGTCCCCTATGCGCTGAGTTCTTCTCTCCTCATCCTTTGACAGAAGTACGGTGTTGCCTAAGCACTGAGTCGTCTTCTCCGCTTAACTTGCCATTACCTCATTGTTGTCTATGGGCTTAATCTTCCTCTCCTCCTACCTTGACAGAACCTCAGAGGCCCCTAAACTCTGACTCTCCCTCTCCTCATGCGTTCTAAAACCATGGTGATCCAAAAGCGCTGCGGCTTCTTTTCCTCCTACTTTACAGAACCTCAGTGTCCTCTAAATGTTCCCCTCCTTCAGCCGTACACAAAAGCAGTGTTCCCCATGCATTGAGATTCCTATTCTCCTCCCTCACTGAACCTCAGTGTACCCGAAGAGGTCTTTTTTCGTCTCCTCCTTCCTTCACAAAACCTCTTTGTCCCCTGTGCGTTGAGTCTTCCACTTCTGCTCCCTTACACAACCTCACTCTCCCCTCATCGCTGATTCTTCCACTCTTTGTCCCTTACAGAACTTCGGTGTGTCTTAAACTCTGAGTCTTCCTCTCCTCCTCCTTTGATATTACCACATTTTTCCTAAGCCTTCGCGCTTTGTCTCCTCCTCCCTTTACAGAACCCCATGTCCCCTATGCACTGAGTCTTCCTCTCCTTCTCCCTTGAGAGAATCTCCGTGCTCTCTAAGAACTGAATCTTTCTCTACTACCTTGGCAGAACCTCGATATCTGCTGCATACAGCGTCTTCCTCATCTCCTCCCATACAAACCATCTATGTCTCCTAAGTGCTGAGTCTTCATCACCTCCTGCCTTACAGAAACTCACTGTTGCTAAGCTCTCAAGACTTCCTCCTCTCCTACCTTACAGAGCCTCAGTCTTCCATCAGTGCTGAGCCTTCCTCTCCTCCTCCCTTGACAGAACAGTAGTGTTCGCTTCACGCGGAATCTTGGTTTTCGGCTCCTTTGACAGATCCTCGGTGTCCCCTAAGTGCTGAATCTTTACTCTGCTTCTACCTTGATAGAATCTCGGTGTCTCCTAAGTGCTGAGCCTTCCTCTGCTCCTGTCTTGACAGAACCTCAGTGTCCCTTCAGCGCTGAGTTTTCTTCTCTAGCACCATTACTGAACATCAGTGTCCACTAAGTATTGAGTTTTCTTCTGCTCCTCCCTTACAGCACCTCGGTTTCCTCTAAAGCCTGAGTCTTCCTTTCCTTCTCCCTTACATTACCGTGGTCCCCCTTGGTCACTCACTCTTCCTCTGGGTCTCCATCACAGAAACTCGGTGTACCATAACTTCTGAGACCTCCTCTCCTCTCTCCTTACAGAATTTCGGTGGCCCTTAAACACTGCGTATTCCTCCCCTCCTCCCTTACAGAACCTTGGTGTGCACTGAGCGCTGAGTATTCCTGTCCTCCTCTCTTCAGAGAACCTGTTCCCTAAGCACTCAGTCTTCCTTTGTCCACTCTTGACAGAACCTTGAAGACATCTGAGCACTGAATCTTCCTCTCGTGTTCCCTTACAGAGTCTCAGTGTCCACTTATCCTGGAGACTTCCTCTTCTCCTGTCTTACAAATCCTCGGTGTTCCCTAAGTGCAGTCTTCCTCTCCTGCTCCCTTACACAACCTCAGGGTTCCCTAAGCATTGAGTCTTCTTTCCTTTCCATCCTTACAAAACCTCAGTGTCCCCTACTCGGTGGTCTTTCCTCTCCTTTCACCTTACAGAACCTCAGTGTTCTTTCAACCCTGAGTCTTCCTCTACCCTCCTAGAGAGAGCCTCAGTGCCCTATCACAGCTCAGCCCTCTTTTCTTCCTCCATTACATATCAGTGCTGTTACATGAGCATTGAGTCTTCTTCTCCCTGGACGGAACCTTAGTGTTCCCTTAGCTCTGAACCATCCTTTCCTCTTCCCTTACAGATTTTGTCTGCCCCCTCCAAGCTCTGATTCTTCTTCTCCTCGTCGCTTTCAAAACCTCCATGTACCCTAAGCTCTGAAACTTCCTCTTCTCCTCACTTTGAAACCTCGGTGTCACATAACCGCTGTGTTTTCTCTCCACGCCCTCTTAAATACTGTCAAAATCCCCAAGGGCTGAGACTTCCTTTCCTCTTCGCTTAAACAACCTTGGGGTCCCTTCTGCCCGAACCTTCCTCTCCACTTCTCTTGTATAATCTCGGTTTACCCAAAGCACCGAGCCTTGCTCCCATCTCTTTGAGAACCACTGTGTCCCCCAAGTGCTGACACTTTCTTCCTTCTTTACAGAACCTTGGTGTCCCCTACGCGCTGCTTTTTTCTCTCCTCCTCCATTACAAACCTTGTTGTTCCTTCAGCGCTTACCCTTCCTCTTCTCCTCCCTTATGGAACCTCTTTCTTCCCTGAGCGATGAGCTTTTCGACCCCCCTTACTGAAAATCAGTGTCGTCCAAGCGCTGAAGGACCCTCACTCCCTTTACAGAGCCTTAGTGTTCCCTGAGCGCTGAGTCTTCCTCTCCTCTTCCTTGTAGAAACTCAGTGATCCCTAAGCATTGAGTCTTCATCTCTTCCTCCCCTGACAGTACCTCAGTTTTCCATAAGAGCTGGGTCTTCCTCTCTTCCACCGCAGGAAAAAAACTCGCTGTCTCCTTTAACGCTGAGCTGTCCTATTCTCCTCCCTTGACAGAACCTCAGTATACCCTCATTTTTGAGCCTTCCTTTACTAATCTCTTCGAGACCTTCGGTGTCTCCTAACTGCTGAGCTTCCTCTCTTCCTTCCTTTGAAAATCTCCAAGTCCCCTCATTTCTGAGACTTCCTCTCCTCTCCCCTTACAGAACCTCCTTGTGCTTTAGACCCTGAGTCTTATTCTTTTCCTACCTTGGCAGAACTTCTGTGCTTCTTAAGCACTGAGTCTTCCTCTATTCTCCTTGACAGCCTATTTTTCCCCTAGGAGCTCACTTTTTCTCTTTTTTCCCTTACAAAAGCACGGGCCCCCCTAAGATATGAGTCTTCCTTTCCTGTTCCCTTACACCTCACTCTTCGCCTATGTTAAAAATCCTGGGCGTTCCCTACTCGCTGAGTCTTGTTCTGTGCCTCACTCGACAGTACCTTCGTGTCCTGTAAGCACTGAGTCTTCCTCTCCCCCTCCCTTATAAAACCTCATTGTCCCCTAAGCACTGAATCCTCCTCTCTTGATCCCTTCACAGAACTTCGTTTTCCCCTAAGTGCTGAGTCTTCTTCTCCGCCTCTCTTGGCAGTACCTCGGTGTCTTCTAATGGGTGAATCTTGCTCGCCTCCTACCCTGACGGAACCTCAGAGGCCCCTAAACTTTGACTCTTCCTCTCCTAATCTGTTGTAAACCTTGGTGATCCACAAGCGCTGAGGTTTCCTCTCCTAATCCTTTACAGAACTTCGGTGTCCCCTAAGGGCTAAATGTTCCTCTCCACACTTACCGAAAATCAGTGTTTCCTTTGCATTGAGTTCTCCTGTCATCTTCTTTCACAGAACCTCCGTGTCCCCCAAGAGGTTTTTTCTCGTCTCCTCCTTCCTGGACAAAACCTCGGTGTCCCCTCTGCGTTCAGTCTTCCACTTCTCCTCCCGTACAAAACCTCACTGTCCCCTAATCGATGGTTCTTCCTCCCCTTGTCCCTTACAGAACTTCAGTGTGTCTTAAACTAGGAGTCTTCCTCTCCTCCTCCTTTGATATTACCACATTTTTCCTAAGCCTTCACTCTTTGTTTCCTCTCTCCTTTACTAAACCCCATGTCCCCTATGCGTTGAATCTTCCTCTCCTTCTCCCTTGAGAGAATCTCCCTGTACTCTAAGCACTGAATATTTCTTTGCTTCTACCTTGGCAGAACCTCGATATCTGCTGAGCACAGCGTCTTCCTCATCTTCTCCCAAACCAACTGTCTCTGTCTCCTAAGCGCTGAGTCTTCATCACCTCCTCCCTTACAGAAACTCACTGCTGCTAAGCGCTCGAGACTTCCTCCTCTCCTCCCTTCCAGAGCCTCGGTCTTCCCTAAGTGCTGAGCCTTCCTCTCCTCCTCCCTTGACAGAAAGGCAGTGTTCGCTACACATGGAATCTTCCTCTTCTGCTCCATTGACAGAACCTCGGTGTCCCCTGACTGCTGAATCTTTACTCTGCTCCTACCTTGAATCTCGGTGTCTCCTAACTGCTGAGCTTCCTCTCTTCCTTCCTTTGAAAATCCCAAACTCTCCTAATTTCTGAGTCTTCCTCTCCTCCCCCCTTACAGAACCTAGGTGTGTTTTAAACCCTGAGTCTTAATCTTTTCCTACCTTGGCAGAACATCTGTGTCTCTTAAGCACTGAGCCTTCCTCTCCCCTCCTTCACAGCCTGTGTGTGTCCTAAGCGCTGACTCTTTCTCTCTTTTTCCCTTAGAAGCACGGGTTCCCCTAAGTGATGAGTCTTTCTTTCCTATTCCCTTACACAACCTCACTCTCCGCCTATCTTAAAAATCCTGGGCGTCCCGTAAGCGCTGAGTTTTGTTCTGTGCTTCACTCGACAGTACCTTGGTGTCCTCTAAGCGCTGAGTCTTCCCCTCCCCCTCCCTGATAAAACCTCAGTGCCCCCTAGGCGCTGAGTCCTCCTCTCCTCATCCCTTGAGAGAACTTCGGTGTCCCCTAAGCGCTGAGCCTTCTCCACCTCTTTTGGCAGTACCTTGATGTCTCCTAAGGGCTGAATCTTCCTCTCAACCTACCCTGACGCAACCTCAGAGGACCCTAAACTCTGACTCTTCCCTTCCTCGTGTGTTATAAAACCTCGGAGATCCACAAGCACTGAGGCTTCCTCTTCTCCCCCTATACAGAACCTCGCTGTCCCCTACCTGCTAAATGTTCCTCTCCTCCCTTACGCCAAATCACTGTTTCTTATGCATTGAGTCTTTCTATCAGCCTCCATTACAGAACCTAGGTGACCACCAAGAGGTGGTTCTCCCTCTCCTCCTTCCTTGACAAAACCCCGTGTCCCCTATGCGTTGAGTGTTCCGCACCTCCTCTGATACAGAACCTCGCTCTCCCGTAATCACTGATTCTTCCTCTCCTCCTCCCTTAAATCGTTAGTGTTTTTTCAAGACTTGGTCTTCCTCTTCTCTTCCGCTACAGAACCTCTCTCTCCCCTGAGTCATGAGTCTTTCCACCTCCCTTAGTGAAAATCCGTGTTGCCCAAGCAGTGAGCCTTCCTCTCCTTCTTCCTTATGGAACCTCAGTGTCCCCTATGCGCTGAGTTCTTCTCTCCTCATCCTTTGACAGAAGTACGGTGTTGCCTAAGCACTGAGTCGTCTTCTCCGCTTAACTTGCCATTACCTCATTGTTGTCTATGGGCTAAATCTTCCTCTCCTCCTACCTTGACAGAACCTCAGAGGCCCCTAAACTCTGACTCTCCCTCTCCTCATGCGTTCTAAAACCATGGTGATCCAAAAGCGCTGCGGCTTCTTTTCCTCCTACTTTACAGAACCTCAGTGTCCTCTAAATGTTCCCCTCCTTCAGCCGTACACAAAAGCAGTGTTCCCCATGCATTGAGATTCCTATTCTCCTCCCTCACTGAACCTCAGTGTACCCGAAGAGGTCTTTTTTCCTCTCCTCCTTCCTTCACAAAACCTCTTTGTCCCCTGTGCGTTGAGTCTTCCACTTCTGCTCCCTTACACAACCTCACTCTCCCCTCATCGCTGATTCTTCCACTCTTTGTCCCTTACAGAACTTCGGTGTGTCTTAAACTCTGAGTCTTCCTCTCCTCCTCCTTTGATATTACCACATTTTTCCTAAGCCTTCGCGCTTTGTCTCCTCCTCCCTTTACAGAACCCCATGTCCCCTATGCACTGAGTCTTCCTCTCCTTCTCCCTTGAGAGAATCTCCGTGCTCTCTAAGAACTGAATCTTTCTCTACTCCTACCTTGGCAGAACCTCGATATCTGCTGCATACAGCGTCTTCCTCATCTCCTCCCATACAAACCATCTATGTCTCCTAAGTGCTGAGTCTTCATCACCTCCTGCCTTACAGAAACTCACTGTTGCTAAGCTCTCAAGACTTCCTCCTCTCCTACCTTACAGAGCCTCAGTCTTCCATCAGTGCTGAGCCTTCCTCTCCTCCTCCCTTGACAGAACAGTAGTGTTCGCTTCACGCGGAATCTTCGTTTTCGGCTCCTTTGACAGATCCTCGGTGTCCCCTAAGTGCTGAATCTTTACTCTGCTTCTACCTTGATAGAATCTCGGTGTCTCCTAAGTGCTGAGCCTTCCTCTGCTCCTGTCTTGACAGAACCTCAGTGTCCCTTCAGCGCTGAGTTTTCTTCTCTAGCACCATTACTGAACATCAGTGTCCACTAAGTATTGAGTTTTCTTCTGCTCCTCCCTTACAGCACCTCGGTTTCCTCTAAAGCCTGAGTCTTCCTTTCCTTCTCCCTTACATTACCGTGGTCCCCCTTGGTCACTCACTCTTCCTCTGGGTCTCCATCACAGAAACTCGGTGTACCATAAGTTCTGAGACCTCCTCTCCTCTCTCCTTACAGAATTTCGGTGGCCCTTAAACACTGCGTATTCCTCCCCTCCTCCCTTACAGAACCTTGGTGTGCACTGAGCGCTGAGTATTCCTGTCCTCCTCTCTTCAGAGAACCTGTTCCCTAAGCACTCAGTCTTCCTTTGTCCACTCTTGACAGAACCTTGAAGACATCTGAGCACTGAATCTTCCTCTCGTGTTCCCTTACAGAGTCTCAGTGTCCACTTATCCTGGAGACTTCCTCTTCTCCTGTCTTACAAATCCTCGGTGTTCCCTAAGTGCAGTCTTCCTCTCCTGCTCCCTTACACAACCTCAGGGTTCCCTAAGCATTGAGTCTTCTTTCCTTTCCATCCTTACAAAACCTCAGTGTCCCCTACTCGGTGGTCTTTCCTCTCCTTTCACCTTGCAGAACCTCAGTGTTCTTTCAACCCTGAGTCTTCCTCTACCCTCCCTAGAGAGAGCCTCAGTGCCCTATCACAGCTCAGCCCTCTTTTCTTCCTCCATTACATATCAGTGCTGTTACATGAGCATTGAGTCTTCTTCTCCCTGGACGGAACCTTAGTGTTCCCTTAGCTCTGAACCATCCTTTCCTCTTCCCTTACAGATTTTGTCTGCCCCCTCCAAGCTCTGATTCTTCTTCTCCTCGTCGCTTTCAAAACCTCCATGTACCCTAAGCTCTGAAACTTCCTCTTCTCCTCACTTTGAAACCTCGGTGTCACATAACCGCTGTGTTTTCTCTCCACGCCCTCTTAAATACTGTCAAAATCCCCAAGGGCTGAGACTTCCTTTCCTCTTCGCTTAAACAACCTTGGGGTCCCTTCTGCCCGAACCTTCCTCTCCACTTCTCTTGTATAATCTCGGTTTACCCAAAGCACCGAGCCTTGCTCCCATCTCTTTGAGAACCACTGTGTCCCCCAAGTGCTGACACTTTCTTCCTTCTTTACAGAACCTTGGTGTCCCCTACGCGCTGCTTTTTTCTCTCCTCCTCCATTACAAACCTTGTTGTTCCTTCAGCGCTTACCCTTCCTCTTCTCCTCCCTTATGGAACCTCTTTCTTCCCTGAGCGATGAGCTTTTCGACCCCCCTTACTGAAAATCAGTGTCGTCCAAGCGCTGAAGGACCCTCACTCCCTTTACAGAGCCTTAGTGTTCCCTGAGCGCTGAGTCTTCCTCTCCTCTTCCTTGTAGAAACTCAGTGATCCCTAAGCATTGAGTCTTCATCTCTTCCTCCCCTGACAGTACCTCAGTTTTCCATAAGAGCTGGGTCTTCCTCTCTTCCACCGCAGGAAAAAAACTCGCTGTCTCCTTTAACGCTGAGCTGTCCTATTCTCCTCCCTTGACAGAACCTCAGTATACCCTCATTTTTGAGCCTTCCTTTACTAATCTCTTCGAGACCTTCGGTGTCTCCTAACTGCTGAGCTTCCTCTCTTCCTTCCTTTGAAAATCTCCAAGTCCCCTCATTTCTGAGACTTCCTCTCCTCTCCCCTTACAGAACCTCCTTGTGCTTTAGACCCTGAGTCTTATTCTTTTCCTACCTTGGCAGAACTTCTGTGCTTCTTAAGCACTGAGTCTTCCTCTATTCTCCTTGACAGCCTATTTTTCCCCTAGGAGCTCACTTTTTCTCTTTTTTCCCTTACAAAAGCACGGGCCCCCCTAAGATATGAGTCTTCCTTTCCTGTTCCCTTACACCTCACTCTTCGCCTATGTTAAAAATCCTGGGCGTTCCCTACTCGCTGAGTCTTGTTCTGTGCCTCACTCGACAGTACCTTCGTGTCCTGTAAGCACTGAGTCTTCCTCTCCCCCTCCCTTATAAAACCTCATTGTCCCCTAAGCACTGAATCCTCCTCTCTTGATCCCTTCACAGAACTTCGTTTTCCCCTAAGTGCTGAGTCTTCTTCTCCGCCTCTCTTGGCAGTACCTCGGTGTCTTCTAATGGGTGAATCTTGCTCGCCTCCTACCCTGACGGAACCTCAGAGGCCCCTAAACTTTGACTCTTCCTCTCCTAATCTGTTGTAAACCTTGGTGATCCACAAGCGCTGAGGTTTCCTCTCCTAATCCTTTACAGAACTTCGGTGTCCCCTAAGGGCTAAATGTTCCTCTCCACACTTACCGAAAATCAGTGTTTCCTTTGCATTGAGTTCTCCTGTCATCTTCTTTCACAGAACCTCCGTGTCCCCCAAGAGGTTTTTTCTCGTCTCCTCCTTCCTGGACAAAACCTCGGTGTCCCCTCTGCGTTCAGTCTTCCACTTCTCCTCCCGTACAAAACCTCACTGTCCCCTAATCGATGGTTCTTCCTCCCCTTGTCCCTTACAGAACTTCAGTGTGTCTTAAACTAGGAGTCTTCCTCTCCTCCTCCTTTGATATTACCACATTTTTCCTAAGCCTTCACTCTTTGTTTCCTCTCTCCTTTACTAAACCCCATGTCCCCTATGCGTTGAATCTTCCTCTCCTTCTCCCTTGAGAGAATCTCCCTGTACTCTAAGCACTGAATATTTCTTTGCTTCTACCTTGGCAGAACCTCGATATCTGCTGAGCACAGCGTCTTCCTCATCTTCTCCCAAACCAACTGTCTCTGTCTCCTAAGCGCTGAGTCTTCATCACCTCCTCCCTTACAGAAACTCACTGCTGCTAAGCGCTCGAGACTTCCTCCTCTCCTCCCTTCCAGAGCCTCGGTCTTCCCTAAGTGCTGAGCCTTCCTCTCCTCCTCCCTTGACAGAAAGGCAGTGTTCGCTACACATGGAATCTTCCTCTTCTGCTCCATTGACAGAACCTCGGTGTCCCCTGACTGCTGAATCTTTACTCTGCTCCTACCTTGAATCTCGGTGTCTCCTAACTGCTGAGCTTCCTCTCTTCCTTCCTTTGAAAATCCCAAACTCTCCTAATTTCTGAGTCTTCCTCTCCTCCCCCCTTACAGAACCTAGGTGTGTTTTAAACCCTGAGTCTTAATCTTTTCCTACCTTGGCAGAACATCTGTGTCTCTTAAGCACTGAGCCTTCCTCTCCCCTCCTTCACAGCCTGTGTGTGTCCTAAGCGCTGACTCTTTCTCTCTTTTTCCCTTAGAAGCACGGGTTCCCCTAAGTGATGAGTCTTTCTTTCCTATTCCCTTACACAACCTCACTCTCCGCCTATCTTAAAAATCCTGGGCGTCCCGTAAGCGCTGAGTTTTGTTCTGTGCTTCACTCGACAGTACCTTGGTGTCCTCTAAGCGCTGAGTCTTCCCCTCCCCCTCCCTGATAAAACCTCAGTGCCCCCTAGGCGCTGAGTCCTCCTCTCCTCATCCCTTGAGAGAACTTCGGTGTCCCCTAAGCGCTGAGCCTTCTCCACCTCTTTTGGCAGTACCTTGATGTCTCCTAAGGGCTGAATCTTCCTCTCAACCTACCCTGACGCAACCTCAGAGGACCCTAAACTCTGACTCTTCCCTTCCTCGTGTGTTATAAAACCTCGGAGATCCACAAGCACTGAGGCTTCCTCTTCTCCCCCTATACAGAACCTCGCTGTCCCCTACCTGCTAAATGTTCCTCTCCTCCCTTACGCCAAATCACTGTTTCTTATGCATTGAGTCTTTCTATCAGCCTCCATTACAGAACCTAGGTGACCACCAAGAGGTGGTTCTCCCTCTCCTCCTTCCTTGACAAAACCCCGTGTCCCCTATGCGTTGAGTGTTCCGCACCTCCTCTGATACAGAACCTCGCTCTCCCGTAATCACTGATTCTTCCTCTCCTCCTCCCTTAAATCGTTAGTGTTTTTTCAAGACTTGGTCTTCCTCTTCTCTTCCGCTACAGAACCTCTCTCTCCCCTGAGTCATGAGTCTTTCCACCTCCCTTAGTGAAAATCCGTGTTGCCCAAGCAGTGAGCCTTCCTCTCCTTCTTCCTTATGGAACCTCAGTGTCCCCTATGCGCTGAGTTCTTCTCTCCTCATCCTTTGACAGAAGTACGGTGTTGCCTAAGCACTGAGTCGTCTTCTCCGCTTAACTTGCCATTACCTCATTGTTGTCTATGGGCTAAATCTTCCTCTCCTCCTACCTTGACAGAACCTCAGAGGCCCCTAAACTCTGACTCTCCCTCTCCTCATGCGTTCTAAAACCATGGTGATCCAAAAGCGCTGCGGCTTCTTTTCCTCCTACTTTACAGAACCTCAGTGTCCTCTAAATGTTCCCCTCCTTCAGCCGTACACAAAAGCAGTGTTCCCCATGCATTGAGATTCCTATTCTCCTCCCTCACTGAACCTCAGTGTACCCGAAGAGGTCTTTTTTCCTCTCCTCCTTCCTTCACAAAACCTCTTTGTCCCCTGTGCGTTGAGTCTTCCACTTCTGCTCCCTTACACAACCTCACTCTCCCCTCATCGCTGATTCTTCCACTCTTTGTCCCTTACAGAACTTCGGTGTGTCTTAAACTCTGAGTCTTCCTCTCCTCCTCCTTTGATATTACCACATTTTTCCTAAGCCTTCGCGCTTTGTCTCCTCCTCCCTTTACAGAACCCCATGTCCCCTATGCACTGAGTCTTCCTCTCCTTCTCCCTTGAGAGAATCTCCGTGCTCTCTAAGAACTGAATCTTTCTCTACTCCTACCTTGGCAGAACCTCGATATCTGCTGCATACAGCGTCTTCCTCATCTCCTCCCATACAAACCATCTATGTCTCCTAAGTGCTGAGTCTTCATCACCTCCTGCCTTACAGAAACTCACTGTTGCTAAGCTCTCAAGACTTCCTCCTCTCCTACCTTACAGAGCCTCAGTCTTCCATCAGTGCTGAGCCTTCCTCTCCTCCTCCCTTGACAGAACAGTAGTGTTCGCTTCACGCGGAATCTTCGTTTTCGGCTCCTTTGACAGATCCTCGGTGTCCCCTAAGTGCTGAATCTTTACTCTGCTTCTACCTTGATAGAATCTCGGTGTCTCCTAAGTGCTGAGCCTTCCTCTGCTCCTGTCTTGACAGAACCTCAGTGTCCCTTCAGCGCTGAGTTTTCTTCTCTAGCACCATTACTGAACATCAGTGTCCACTAAGTATTGAGTTTTCTTCTGCTCCTCCCTTACAGCACCTCGGTTTCCTCTAAAGCCTGAGTCTTCCTTTCCTTCTCCCTTACATTACCGTGGTCCCCCTTGGTCACTCACTCTTCCTCTGGGTCTCCATCACAGAAACTCGGTGTACCATAAGTTCTGAGACCTCCTCTCCTCTCTCCTTACAGAATTTCGGTGGCCCTTAAACACTGCGTATTCCTCCCCTCCTCCCTTACAGAACCTTGGTGTGCACTGAGCGCTGAGTATTCCTGTCCTCCTCTCTTCAGAGAACCTGTTCCCTAAGCACTCAGTCTTCCTTTGTCCACTCTTGACAGAACCTTGAAGACATCTGAGCACTGAATCTTCCTCTCGTGTTCCCTTACAGAGTCTCAGTGTCCACTTATCCTGGAGACTTCCTCTTCTCCTGTCTTACAAATCCTCGGTGTTCCCTAAGTGCAGTCTTCCTCTCCTGCTCCCTTACACAACCTCAGGGTTCCCTAAGCATTGAGTCTTCTTTCCTTTCCATCCTTACAAAACCTCAGTGTCCCCTACTCGGTGGTCTTTCCTCTCCTTTCACCTTGCAGAACCTCAGTGTTCTTTCAACCCTGAGTCTTCCTCTACCCTCCCTAGAGAGAGCCTCAGTGCCCTATCACAGCTCAGCCCTCTTTTCTTCCTCCATTACATATCAGTGCTGTTACATGAGCATTGAGTCTTCTTCTCCCTGGACGGAACCTTAGTGTTCCCTTAGCTCTGAACCATCCTTTCCTCTTCCCTTACAGATTTTGTCTGCCCCCTCCAAGCTCTGATTCTTCTTCTCCTCGTCGCTTTCAAAACCTCCATGTACCCTAAGCTCTGAAACTTCCTCTTCTCCTCACTTTGAAACCTCGGTGTCACATAACCGCTGTGTTTTCTCTCCACGCCCTCTTAAATACTGTCAAAATCCCCAAGGGCTGAGACTTCCTTTCCTCTTCGCTTAAACAACCTTGGGGTCCCTTCTGCCCGAACCTTCCTCTCCACTTCTCTTGTATAATCTCGGTTTACCCAAAGCACCGAGCCTTGCTCCCATCTCTTTGAGAACCACTGTGTCCCCCAAGTGCTGACACTTTCTTCCTTCTTTACAGAACCTTGGTGTCCCCTACGCGCTGCTTTTTTCTCTCCTCCTCCATTACAAACCTTGTTGTTCCTTCAGCGCTTACCCTTCCTCTTCTCCTCCCTTATGGAACCTCTTTCTTCCCTGAGCGATGAGCTTTTCGACCCCCCTTACTGAAAATCAGTGTCGTCCAAGCGCTGAAGGACCCTCACTCCCTTTACAGAGCCTTAGTGTTCCCTGAGCGCTGAGTCTTCCTCTCCTCTTCCTTGTAGAAACTCAGTGATCCCTAAGCATTGAGTCTTCATCTCTTCCTCCCCTGACAGTACCTCAGTTTTCCATAAGAGCTGGGTCTTCCTCTCTTCCACCGCAGGAAAAAAACTCGCTGTCTCCTTTAACGCTGAGCTGTCCTATTCTCCTCCCTTGACAGAACCTCAGTATACCCTCATTTTTGAGCCTTCCTTTACTAATCTCTTCGAGACCTTCGGTGTCTCCTAACTGCTGAGCTTCCTCTCTTCCTTCCTTTGAAAATCTCCAAGTCCCCTCATTTCTGAGACTTCCTCTCCTCTCCCCTTACAGAACCTCCTTGTGCTTTAGACCCTGAGTCTTATTCTTTTCCTACCTTGGCAGAACTTCTGTGCTTCTTAAGCACTGAGTCTTCCTCTATTCTCCTTGACAGCCTATTTTTCCCCTAAGAGCTCACTTTTTCTCTTTTTTCCCTTACAAAAGCACGGGCCCCCCTAAGATATGAGTCTTCCTTTCCTGTTCCCTTACACCTCACTCTTCGCCTATGTTAAAAATCCTGGGCGTTCCCTACTCGCTGAGTCTTGTTCTGTGCCTCACTCGACAGTACCTTCGTGTCCTGTAAGCACTGAGTCTTCCTCTCCCCCTCCCTTATAAAACCTCATTGTCCCCTAAGCACTGAATCCTCCTCTCTTGATCCCTTCACAGAACTTCGTTTTCCCCTAAGTGCTGAGTCTTCTTCTCCGCCTCTCTTGGCAGTACCTCGGTGTCTTCTAATGGGTGAATCTTGCTCGCCTCCTACCCTGACGGAACCTCAGAGGCCCCTAAACTTTGACTCTTCCTCTCCTAATCTGTTGTAAACCTTGGTGATCCACAAGCGCTGAGGTTTCCTCTCCTAATCCTTTACAGAACTTCGGTGTCCCCTAAGGGCTAAATGTTCCTCTCCACACTTACCGAAAATCAGTGTTTCCTTTGCATTGAGTTCTCCTGTCATCTTCTTTCACAGAACCTCCGTGTCCCCCAAGAGGTTTTTTCTCGTCTCCTCCTTCCTGGACAAAACCTCGGTGTCCCCTCTGCGTTCAGTCTTCCACTTCTCCTCCCGTACAAAACCTCACTGTCCCCTAATCGATGGTTCTTCCTCCCCTTGTCCCTTACAGAACTTCAGTGTGTCTTAAACTATGAGTCTTCCTCTCCTCCTCCTTTGATATTACCACATTTTTCCTAAGCCTTCACTCTTTGTTTCCTCTCTCCTTTACTAAACCCCATGTCCCCTATGCGTTGAATCTTCCTCTCCTTCTCCCTTGAGAGAATCTCCCTGTACTCTAAGCACTGAATATTTCTTTGCTTCTACCTTGGCAGAACCTCGATATCTGTTGAGCACAGCGTCTTCCTCATCTTCTCCCAAACCAACTGTCTCTGTCTCCTAAGCGCTGAGTCTTCATCACCTCCTCCCTTACAGAAACTCACTGCTGCTAAGCGCTCGAGACTTCCTCCTCTCCTCCCTTCCAGAGCCTCGGTCTTCCCTAAGTGCTGAGCCTTCCTCTCCTCCTCCCTTGACAGAAAGGCAGTGTTCGCTACACGTGGAATCTTCCTCTTCTGCTCCATTGACAGAACCTCGGTGTCCCCTGACTGCTGAATCTTTACTCTGCTCCTACCTTGAATCTCCGTGTCTCCTAACTGCTGAGCTTCCTCTCTTCCTTCCTTTGAAAATCCCAAACTCTCCTAATTTCTGAGTCTTCCTCTCCTCCCCCCTTACAGAACCTAGGTGTGTTTTAAACCCTGAGTCTTAATCTTTTCCTACCTTGGCAGAACATCTGTGTCTCTTAAGCACTGAGCCTTCCTCTCCCCTCCTTCACAGCCTGTGTGTGTCCTAAGCGCTGACTCTTTCTCTCTTTTTCCCTTAGAAGCACGGGTTCCCCTAAGTGATGAGTCTTTCTTTCCTATTCCCTTACACAACCTCACTCTCCGCCTATCTTAAAAATCCTGGGCGTCTCGTAAGCGCTGAGTTTTGTTCTGTGCTTCACTCGACAGTACCTTGGTGTCCTCTAAGCGCTGAGTCTTCCCCTCCCCCTCCCTGATAAAACCTCAGTGCCCCCTAGGCGCTGAGTCCTCCTCTCCTCATCCCTTGAGAGAACTTCGGTGTCCCCTAAGCGCTGAGCCTTCTCCACCTCTTTTGGCAGTACCTTGATGTCTCCTAAGGGCTGAATCTTCCTCTCAACCTACCCTGACGCAACCTCAGAGGACCCTAAACTCTGACTCTTCCCTTCCTCGTGTGTTATAAAACCTCGGAGATCCACAAGCACTGAGGCTTCCTCTTCTCCCCCTATACAGAACCTCGCTGTCCCCTACCTGCTAAATGTTCCTCTCCTCCCTTACGCCAAATCACTGTTTCTTATGCATTGAGTCTTTCTATCAGCCTCCATTACAGAACCTAGGTGACCACCAAGAGGTGGTTCTTCCTCTCCTCCTTCCTTGACAAAACCCCGTGTCCCCTATGCGTTGAGTGTTCCGCACCTCCTCTGATACAGAACCTCGCTCTCCCGTAATCACTGATTCTTCCTCTCCTCCTCCCTTAAATCGTTAGTGTTTTTTCAAGACTTGGTCTTCCTCTTCTCTTCCGCTACAGAACCTCTCTCTCCCCTGAGTCATGAGTCTTTCCACCTCCCTTAGTGAAAATCCGTGTTGCCCAAGCAGTGAGCCTTCCTCTCCTTCTTCCTTATGGAACCTCAGTGTCCCCTATGCGCTGAGTTCTTCTCTCCTCATCCTTTGACAGAAGTACGGTGTTGCCTAAGCACTGAGTCGTCTTCTCCGCTTAACTTGCCATTACCTCATTGTTGTCTATGGGCTTAATCTTCCTCTCCTCCTACCTTGACAGAACCTCAGAGGCCCCTAAACTCTGACTCTCCCTCTCCTCATGCGTTCTAAAACCATGGTGATCCAAAAGCGCTGCGGCTTCTTTTCCTCCTACTTTACAGAACCTCAGTGTCCTCTAAATGTTCCCCTCCTTCAGCCGTACACAAAAGCAGTGTTCCCCATGCATTGAGATTCCTATTCTCCTCCCTCACTGAACCTCAGTGTACCCGAAGAGGTCTTTTTTCCTCTCCTCCTTCCTTCACAAAACCTCTTTGTCCCCTGTGCGTTGAGTCTTCCACTTCTGCTCCCTTACACAACCTCACTCTCCCCTCATCGCTGATTCTTCCACTCTTTGTCCCTTACAGAACTTCGGTGTGTCTTAAACTCTGAGTCTTCCTCTCCTCCTCCTTTGATATTACCACATTTTTCCTAAGCCTTCGCGCTTTGTCTCCTCCTCCCTTTACAGAACCCCATGTCCCCTATGCACTGAGTCTTCCTCTCCTTCTCCCTTGAGAGAATCTCCGTGCTCTCTAAGAACTGAATCTTTCTCTACTCCTACCTTGGCAGAACCTCGATATCTGCTGCATACAGCGTCTTCCTCATCTCCTCCCATACAAACCATCTATGTCTCCTAAGTGCTGAGTCTTCATCACCTCCTGCCTTACAGAAACTCACTGTTGCTAAGCTCTCAAGACTTCCTCCTCTCCTACCTTACAGAGCCTCAGTCTTCCATCAGTGCTGAGCCTTCCTCTCCTCCTCCCTTGACAGAACAGTAGTGTTCGCTTCACGCGGAATCTTCGTTTTCGGCTCCTTTGACAGATCCTCGGTGTCCCCTAAGTGCTGAATCTTTACTCTGCTTCTACCTTGATAGAATCTCGGTGTCTCCTAAGTGCTGAGCCTTCCTCTGCTCCTGTCTTGACAGAACCTCAGTGTCCCTTCAGCGCTGAGTTTTCTTCTCTAGCACCATTACTGAACATCAGTGTCCACTAAGTATTGAGTTTTCTTCTGCTCCTCCCTTACAGCACCTCGGTTTCCTCTAAAGCCTGAGTCTTCCTTTCCTTCTCCCTTACATTACCGTGGTCCCCCTTGGTCACTCACTCTTCCTCTGGGTCTCCATCACAGAAACTCGGTGTACCATAAGTTCTGAGACCTCCTCTCCTCTCTCCTTACAGAATTTCGGTGGCCCTTAAACACTGCGTATTCCTCCCCTCCTCCCTTACAGAACCTTGGTGTCCACTGAGCGCTGAGTATTCCTGTCCTCCTCTCTTCAGAGAACCTGTTCCCTAAGCACTCAGTCTTCCTTTGTCCACTCTTGACAGAACCTTGAAGACATCTGAGCACTGAATCTTCCTCTCGTGTTCCCTTACAGAGTCTCAGTGTCCACTTATCCTGGAGACTTCCTCTTCTCCTGTCTTACAAATCCTCGGTGTTCCCTAAGTGCAGTCTTCCTCTCCTGCTCCCTTACACAACCTCAGGGTTCCCTAAGCATTGAGTCTTCTTTCCTTTCCATCCTTACAAAACCTCAGTGTCCCCTACTCGGTGGTCTTTCCTCTCCTTTCACCTTGCAGAACCTCAGTGTTCTTTCAACCCTGAGTCTTCCTCTACCCTCCCTAGAGAGAGCCTCAGTGCCCTATCACAGCTCAGCCCTCTTTTCTTCCTCCATTACATATCAGTGCTGTTACATGAGCATTGAGTCTTCTTCTCCCTGGACGGAACCTTAGTGTTCCCTTAGCTCTGAACCATCCTTTCCTCTTCCCTTACAGATTTTGTCTGCCCCCTCCAAGCTCTGATTCTTCTTCTCCTCGTCGCTTTCAAAACCTCCATGTACCCTAAGCTCTGAAACTTCCTCTTCTCCTCACTTTGAAACCTCGGTGTCACATAACCGCTGTGTTTTCTCTCCACGCCCTCTTAAATACTGTCAAAATCCCCAAGGGCTGAGACTTCCTTTCCTCTTCGCTTAAACAACCTTGGGGTCCCTTCTGCCCGAACCTTCCTCTCCACTTCTCTTGTATAATCTCGGTTTACCCAAAGCACCGAGCCTTGCTCCCATCTCTTTGAGAACCACTGTGTCCCCCAAGTGCTGACACTTTCTTCCTTCTTTACAGAACCTTGGTGTCCCCTACGCGCTGCTTTTTTCTCTCCTCCTCCATTACAAACCTTGTTGTTCCTTCAGCGCTTACCCTTCCTCTTCTCCTCCCTTATGGAACCTCTTTCTTCCCTGAGCGATGAGCTTTTCGACCCCCCTTACTGAAAATCAGTGTCGTCCAAGCGCTGAAGGACCCTCACTCCCTTTACAGAGCCTTAGTGTTCCCTGAGCGCTGAGTCTTCCTCTCCTCTTCCTTGTAGAAACTCAGTGATCCCTAAGCATTGAGTCTTCATCTCTTCCTCCCCTGACAGTACCTCAGTTTTCCATAAGAGCTGGGTCTTCCTCTCTTCCACCGCAGGAAAAAAACTCGCTGTCTCCTTTAACGCTGAGCTGTCCTATTCTCCTCCCTTGACAGAACCTCAGTATACCCTCATTTTTGAGCCTTCCTTTACTAATCTCTTCGAGACCTTCGGTGTCTCCTAACTGCTGAGCTTCCTCTCTTCCTTCCTTTGAAAATCTCCAAGTCCCCTCATTTCTGAGACTTCCTCTCCTCTCCCCTTACAGAACCTCCTTGTGCTTTAGACCCTGAGTCTTATTCTTTTCCTACCTTGGCAGAACTTCTGTGCTTCTTAAGCACTGAGTCTTCCTCTATTCTCCTTGACAGCCTATTTTTCCCCTAAGAGCTCACTTTTTCTCTTTTTTCCCTTACAAAAGCACGGGCCCCCCTAAGATATGAGTCTTCCTTTCCTGTTCCCTTACACCTCACTCTTCGCCTATGTTAAAAATCCTGGGCGTTCCCTACTCGCTGAGTCTTGTTCTGTGCCTCACTCGACAGTACCTTCGTGTCCTGTAAGCACTGAGTCTTCCTCTCCCCCTCCCTTATAAAACCTCATTGTCCCCTAAGCACTGAATCCTCCTCTCTTGATCCCTTCACAGAACTTCGTTTTCCCCTAAGTGCTGAGTCTTCTTCTCCGCCTCTCTTGGCAGTACCTCGGTGTCTTCTAATGGGTGAATCTTGCTCGCCTCCTACCCTGACGGAACCTCAGAGGCCCCTAAACTTTGACTCTTCCTCTCCTAATCTGTTGTAAACCTTGGTGATCCACAAGCGCTGAGGTTTCCTCTCCTAATCCTTTACAGAACTTCGGTGTCCCCTAAGGGCTAAATGTTCCTCTCCACACTTACCGAAAATCAGTGTTTCCTTTGCATTGAGTTCTCCTGTCATCTTCTTTCACAGAACCTCCGTGTCCCCCAAGAGGTTTTTTCTCGTCTCCTCCTTCCTGGACAAAACCTCGGTGTCCCCTCTGCGTTCAGTCTTCCACTTCTCCTCCCGTACAAAACCTCACTGTCCCCTAATCGATGGTTCTTCCTCCCCTTGTCCCTTACAGAACTTCAGTGTGTCTTAAACTATGAGTCTTCCTCTCCTCCTCCTTTGATATTACCACATTTTTCCTAAGCCTTCACTCTTTGTTTCCTCTCTCCTTTACTAAACCCCATGTCCCCTATGCGTTGAATCTTCCTCTCCTTCTCCCTTGAGAGAATCTCCCTGTACTCTAAGCACTGAATATTTCTTTGCTTCTACCTTGGCAGAACCTCGATATCTGCTGAGCACAGCGTCTTCCTCATCTTCTCCCAAACCAACTGTCTCTGTCTCCTAAGCGCTGAGTCTTCATCACCTCCTCCCTTACAGAAACTCACTGCTGCTAAGCGCTCGAGACTTCCTCCTCTCCTCCCTTCCAGAGCCTCGGTCTTCCCTAAGTGCTGAGCCTTCCTCTCCTCCTCCCTTGACAGAAAGGCAGTGTTCGCTACACATGGAATCTTCCTCTTCTGCTCCATTGACAGAACCTCGGTGTCCCCTGACTGCTGAATCTTTACTCTGCTCCTACCTTGAATCTCGGTGTCTCCTAACTGCTGAGCTTCCTCTCTTCCTTCCTTTGAAAATCCCAAACTCTCCTAATTTCTGAGTCTTCCTCTCCTCCCCCCTTACAGAACCTAGGTGTGTTTTAAACCCTGAGTCTTAATCTTTTCCTACCTTGGCAGAACATCTGTGTCTCTTAAGCACTGAGCCTTCCTCTCCCCTCCTTCACAGCCTGTGTGTGTCCTAAGCGCTGACTCTTTCTCTCTTTTTCCCTTAGAAGCACGGGTTCCCCTAAGTGATGAGTCTTTCTTTCCTATTCCCTTACACAACCTCACTCTCCGCCTATCTTAAAAATCCTGGGCGTCCCGTAAGCGCTGAGTTTTGTTCTGTGCTTCACTCGACAGTACCTTGGTGTCCTCTAAGCGCTGAGTCTTCCCCTCCCCCTCCCTGATAAAACCTCAGTGCCCCCTAGGCGCTGAGTCCTCCTCTCCTCATCCCTTGAGAGAACTTCGGTGTCCCCTAAGCGCTGAGCCTTCTCCACCTCTTTTGGCAGTACCTTGATGTCTCCTAAGGGCTGAATCTTCCT
Source organism: Elephas maximus indicus (assembly GCF_024166365.1). Lineage (NCBI taxonomy): Eukaryota > Metazoa > Chordata > Mammalia > Proboscidea > Elephantidae > Elephas > Elephas maximus. Next base: position 15,750,779 of record NC_064847.1, read on the forward strand.
CTCAACCTACCCTGACGCAACCTCAGAGGACCCTAAACTCTGACTCTTCCCTTCCTCGTGTGTTATAAAACCTCGGAGATCCACAAGCACTGAGGCTTCCTCTTCTCCCCCTATACAGAACCTCGCTGTCCCCTACCTGCTAAATGTTCCTCTCCTCCCTTACGCCAAATCACTGTTTCTTATGCATTGAGTCTTTCTATCAGCCTCCATTACAGAACCTAGGTGACCACCAAGAGGTGGTTCTCCCTCTCCTCCTTCCTTGACAAAACCCCGTGTCCCCTATGCGTTGAGTGTTCCGCACCTCCTCTGATACAGAACCTCGCTCTCCCGTAATCACTGATTCTTCCTCTCCTCCTCCCTTAAATCGTTAGTGTTTTTTCAAGACTTGGTCTTCCTCTTCTCTTCCGCTACAGAACCTCTCTCTCCCCTGAGTCATGAGTCTTTCCACCTCCCTTAGTGAAAATCCGTGTTGCCCAAGCAGTGAGCCTTCCTCTCCTTCTTCCTTATGGAACCTCAGTGTCCCCTATGCGCTGAGTTCTTCTCTCCTCATCCTTTGACAGAAGTACGGTGTTGCCTAAGCACTGAGTCGTCTTCTCCGCTTAACTTGCCATTACCTCATTGTTGTCTATGGGCTTAATCTTCCTCTCCTCCTACCTTGACAGAACCTCAGAGGCCCCTAAACTCTGACTCTCCCTCTCCTCATGCGTTCTAAAACCATGGTGATCCAAAAGCGCTGCGGCTTCTTTTCCTCCTACTTTACAGAACCTCAGTGTCCTCTAAATGTTCCCCTCCTTCAGCCGTACACAAAAGCAGTGTTCCCCATGCATTGAGATTCCTATTCTCCTCCCTCACTGAACCTCAGTGTACCCGAAGAGGTCTTTTTTCGTCTCCTCCTTCCTTCACAAAACCTCTTTGTCCCCTGTGCGTTGAGTCTTCCACTTCTGCTCCCTTACACAACCTCACTCTCCCCTCATCGCTGATTCTTCCACTCTTTGTCCCTTACAGAACTTCGGTGTGTCTTAAACTCTGAGTCTTCCTCTCCTCCTCCTTTGATATTACCACATTTTTCCTAAGCCTTCGCGCTTTGTCTCCTCCTCCCTTTACAGAACCCCATGTCCCCTATGCACTGAGTCTTCCTCTCCTTCTCCCTTGAGAGAATCTCCGTGCTCTCTAAGAACTGAATCTTTCTCTACTACCTTGGCAGAACCTCGATATCTGCTGCATACAGCGTCTTCCTCATCTCCTCCCATACAAACCATCTATGTCTCCTAAGTGCTGAGTCTTCATCACCTCCTGCCTTACAGAAACTCACTGTTGCTAAGCTCTCAAGACTTCCTCCTCTCCTACCTTACAGAGCCTCAGTCTTCCATCAGTGCTGAGCCTTCCTCTCCTCCTCCCTTGACAGAACAGTAGTGTTCGCTTCACGCGGAATCTTCGTTTTCGGCTCCTTTGACAGATCCTCGGTGTCCCCTAAGTGCTGAATCTTTACTCTGCTTCTACCTTGATAGAATCTCGGTGTCTCCTAAGTGCTGAGCCTTCCTCTGCTCCTGTCTTGACAGAACCTCAGTGTCCCTTCAGCGCTGAGTTTTCTTCTCTAGCACCATTACTGAACATCAGTGTCCACTAAGTATTGAGTTTTCTTCTGCTCCTCCCTTACAGCACCTCGGTTTCCTCTAAAGCCTGAGTCTTCCTTTCCTTCTCCCTTACATTACCGTGGTCCCCCTTGGTCACTCACTCTTCCTCTGGGTCTCCATCACAGAAACTCGGTGTACCATAAGTTCTGAGACCTCCTCTCCTCTCTCCTTACAGAATTTCGGTGGCCCTTAAACACTGCGTATTCCTCCCCTCCTCCCTTACAGAACCTTGGTGTGCACTGAGCGCTGAGTATTCCTGTCCTCCTCTCTTCAGAGAACCTGTTCCCTAAGCACTCAGTCTTCCTTTGTCCACTCTTGACAGAACCTTGAAGACATCTGAGCACTGAATCTTCCTCTCGTGTTCCCTTACAGAGTCTCAGTGTCCACTTATCCTGGAGACTTCCTCTTCTCCTGTCTTACAAATCCTCGGTGTTCCCTAAGTGCAGTCTTCCTCTCCTGCTCCCTTACACAACCTCAGGGTTCCCTAAGCATTGAGTCTTCTTTCCTTTCCATCCTTACAAAACCTCAGTGTCCCCTACTCGGTGGTCTTTCCTCTCCTTTCACCTTGCAGAACCTCAGTGTTCTTTCAACCCTGAGTCTTCCTCTACCCTCCTAGAGAGAGCCTCAGTGCCCTATCACAGCTCAGCCCTCTTTTCTTCCTCCATTACATATCAGTGCTGTTACATGAGCATTGAGTCTTCTTCTCCCTGGACGGAACCTTAGTGTTCCCTTAGCTCTGAACCATCCTTTCCTCTTCCCTTACAGATTTTGTCTGCCCCCTCCAAGCTCTGATTCTTCTTCTCCTCGTCGCTTTCAAAACCTCCATGTACCCTAAGCTCTGAAACTTCCTCTTCTCCTCACTTTGAAACCTCGGTGTCACATAACCGCTGTGTTTTCTCTCCACGCCCTCTTAAATACTGTCAAAATCCCCAAGGGCTGAGACTTCCTTTCCTCTTCGCTTAAACAACCTTGGGGTCCCTTCTGCCCGAACCTTCCTCTCCACTTCTCTTGTATAATCTCGGTTTACCCAAAGCACCGAGCCTTGCTCCCATCTCTTTGAGAACCACTGTGTCCCCCAAGTGCTGACACTTTCTTCCTTCTTTACAGAACCTTGGTGTCCCCTACGCGCTGCTTTTTTCTCTCCTCCTCCATTACAAACCTTGTTGTTCCTTCAGCGCTTACCCTTCCTCTTCTCCTCCCTTATGGAACCTCTTTCTTCCCTGAGCGATGAGCTTTTCGACCCCCCTTACTGAAAATTAGTGTCGTCCAAGCGCTGAAGGACCCTCACTCCCTTTACAGAGCCTTAGTGTTCCCTGAGCGCTGAGTCTTCCTCTCCTCTTCCTTGTAGAAACTCAGTGATCCCTAAGCATTGAGTCTTCATCTCTTCCTCCCCTGACAGTACCTCAGTTTTCCATAAGAGCTGGGTCTTCCTCTCTTCCACCGCAGGAAAAAAACTCGCTGTCTCCTTTAACGCTGAGCTGTCCTATTCTCCTCCCTTGACAGAACCTCAGTATACCCTCATTTTTGAGCCTTCCTTTACTAATCTCTTCGAGACCTTCGGTGTCTCCTAACTGCTGAGCTTCCTCTCTTCCTTCCTTTGAAAATCTCCAAGTCCCCTCATTTCTGAGACTTCCTCTCCTCTCCCCTTACAGAACCTCCTTGTGCTTTAGACCCTGAGTCTTATTCTTTTCCTACCTTGGCAGAACTTCTGTGCTTCTTAAGCACTGAGTCTTCCTCTATTCTCCTTGACAGCCTATTTTTCCCCTAGGAGCTCACTTTTTCTCTTTTTTCCCTTACAAAAGCACGGGCCCCCCTAAGATATGAGTCTTCCTTTCCTGTTCCCTTACACCTCACTCTTCGCCTATGTTAAAAATCCTGGGCGTTCCCTACTCGCTGAGTCTTGTTCTGTGCCTCACTCGACAGTACCTTCGTGTCCTGTAAGCACTGAGTCTTCCTCTCCCCCTCCCTTATAAAACCTCATTGTCCCCTAAGCACTGAATCCTCCTCTCTTGATCCCTTCACAGAACTTCGTTTTCCCCTAAGTGCTGAGTCTTCTTCTCCGCCTCTCTTGGCAGTACCTCGGTGTCTTCTAATGGGTGAATCTTGCTCGCCTCCTACCCTGACGGAACCTCAGAGGCCCCTAAACTTTGACTCTTCCTCTCCTAATCTGTTGTAAACCTTGGTGATCCACAAGCGCTGAGGTTTCCTCTCCTAATCCTTTACAGAACTTCGGTGTCCCCTAAGGGCTAAATGTTCCTCTCCACACTTACCGAAAATCAGTGTTTCCTTTGCATTGAGTTCTCCTGTCATCTTCTTTCACAGAACCTCCGTGTCCCCCAAGAGGTTTTTTCTCGTCTCCTCCTTCCTGGACAAAACCTCGGTGTCCCCTCTGCGTTCAGTCTTCCACTTCTCCTCCCGTACAAAACCTCACTGTCCCCTAATCGATGGTTCTTCCTCCCCTTGTCCCTTACAGAACTTCAGTGTGTCTTAAACTATGAGTCTTCCTCTCCTCCTCCTTTGATATTACCACATTTTTCCTAAGCCTTCACTCTTTGTTTCCTCTCTCCTTTACTAAACCCCATGTCCCCTATGCGTTGAATCTTCCTCTCCTTCTCCCTTGAGAGAATCTCCCTGTACTCTAAGCACTGAATATTTCTTTGCTTCTACCTTGGCAGAACCTCGATATCTGCTGAGCACAGCGTCTTCCTCATCTTCTCCCAAACCAACTGTCTCTGTCTCCTAAGCGCTGAGTCTTCATCACCTCCTCCCTTACAGAAACTCACTGCTGCTAAGCGCTCGAGACTTCCTCCTCTCCTCCCTTCCAGAGCCTCGGTCTTCCCTAAGTGCTGAGCCTTCCTCTCCTCCTCCCTTGACAGAAAGGCAGTGTTCGCTACACATGGAATCTTCCTCTTCTGCTCCATTGACAGAACCTCGGTGTCCCCTGACTGCTGAATCTTTACTCTGCTCCTACCTTGAATCTCGGTGTCTCCTAACTGCTGAGCTTCCTCTCTTCCTTCCTTTGAAAATCCCAAACTCTCCTAATTTCTGAGTCTTCCTCTCCTCCCCCCTTACAGAACCTAGGTGTGTTTTAAACCCTGAGTCTTAATCTTTTCCTACCTTGGCAGAACATCTGTGTCTCTTAAGCACTGAGCCTTCCTCTCCCCTCCTTCACAGCCTGTGTGTGTCCTAAGCGCTGACTCTTTCTCTCTTTTTCCCTTAGAAGCACGGGTTCCCCTAAGTGATGAGTCTTTCTTTCCTATTCCCTTACACAACCTCACTCTCCGCCTATCTTAAAAATCCTGGGCGTCCCGTAAGCGCTGAGTTTTGTTCTGTGCTTCACTCGACAGTACCTTGGTGTCCTCTAAGCGCTGAGTCTTCCCCTCCCCCTCCCTGATAAAACCTCAGTGCCCCCTAGGCGCTGAGTCCTCCTCTCCTCATCCCTTGAGAGAACTTCGGTGTCCCCTAAGCGCTGAGCCTTCTCCACCTCTTTTGGCAGTACCTTGATGTCTCCTAAGGGCTGAATCTTCCTCTCAACCTACCCTGACGCAACCTCAGAGGACCCTAAACTCTGACTCTTCCCTTCCTCGTGTGTTATAAAACCTCGGAGATCCACAAGCACTGAGGCTTCCTCTTCTCCCCCTATACAGAACCTCGCTGTCCCCTACCTGCTAAATGTTCCTCTCCTCCCTTACGCCAAATCACTGTTTCTTATGCATTGAGTCTTTCTATCAGCCTCCATTACAGAACCTAGGTGACCACCAAGAGGTGGTTCTCCCTCTCCTCCTTCCTTGACAAAACCCCGTGTCCCCTATGCGTTGAGTGTTCCGCACCTCCTCTGATACAGAACCTCGCTCTCCCGTAATCACTGATTCTTCCTCTCCTCCTCCCTTAAATCGTTAGTGTTTTTTCAAGACTTGGTCTTCCTCTTCTCTTCCGCTACAGAACCTCTCTCTCCCCTGAGTCATGAGTCTTTCCACCTCCCTTAGTGAAAATCCGTGTTGCCCAAGCAGTGAGCCTTCCTCTCCTTCTTCCTTATGGAACCTCAGTGTCCCCTATGCGCTGAGTTCTTCTCTCCTCATCCTTTGACAGAAGTACGGTGTTGCCTAAGCACTGAGTCGTCTTCTCCGCTTAACTTGCCATTACCTCATTGTTGTCTATGGGCTTAATCTTCCTCTCCTCCTACCTTGACAGAACCTCAGAGGCCCCTAAACTCTGACTCTCCCTCTCCTCATGCGTTCTAAAACCATGGTGATCCAAAAGCGCTGCGGCTTCTTTTCCTCCTACTTTACAGAACCTCAGTGTCCTCTAAATGTTCCCCTCCTTCAGCCGTACACAAAAGCAGTGTTCCCCATGCATTGAGATTCCTATTCTCCTCCCTCACTGAACCTCAGTGTACCCGAAGAGGTCTTTTTTCCTCTCCTCCTTCCTTCACAAAACCTCTTTGTCCCCTGTGCGTTGAGTCTTCCACTTCTGCTCCCTTACACAACCTCACTCTCCCCTCATCGCTGATTCTTCCACTCTTTGTCCCTTACAGAACTTCGGTGTGTCTTAAACTCTGAGTCTTCCTCTCCTCCTCCTTTGATATTACCACATTTTTCCTAAGCCTTCGCGCTTTGTCTCCTCCTCCCTTTACAGAACCCCATGTCCCCTATGCACTGAGTCTTCCTCTCCTTCTCCCTTGAGAGAATCTCCGTGCTCTCTAAGAACTGAATCTTTCTCTACTCCTACCTTGGCAGAACCTCGATATCTGCTGCATACAGCGTCTTCCTCATCTCCTCCCATACAAACCATCTATGTCTCCTAAGTGCTGAGTCTTCATCACCTCCTGCCTTACAGAAACTCACTGTTGCTAAGCTCTCAAGACTTCCTCCTCTCCTACCTTACAGAGCCTCAGTCTTCCATCAGTGCTGAGCCTTCCTCTCCTCCTCCCTTGACAGAACAGTAGTGTTCGCTTCACGCGGAATCTTCGTTTTCGGCTCCTTTGACAGATCCTCGGTGTCCCCTAAGTGCTGAATCTTTACTCTGCTTCTACCTTGATAGAATCTCGGTGTCTCCTAAGTGCTGAGCCTTCCTCTGCTCCTGTCTTGACAGAACCTCAGTGTCCCTTCAGCGCTGAGTTTTCTTCTCTAGCACCATTACTGAACATCAGTGTCCACTAAGTATTGAGTTTTCTTCTGCTCCTCCCTTACAGCACCTCGGTTTCCTCTAAAGCCTGAGTCTTCCTTTCCTTCTCCCTTACATTACCGTGGTCCCCCTTGGTCACTCACTCTTCCTCTGGGTCTCCATCACAGAAACTCGGTGTACCATAAGTTCTGAGACCTCCTCTCCTCTCTCCTTACAGAATTTCGGTGGCCCTTAAACACTGCGTATTCCTCCCCTCCTCCCTTACAGAACCTTGGTGTGCACTGAGCGCTGAGTATTCCTGTCCTCCTCTCTTCAGAGAACCTGTTCCCTAAGCACTCAGTCTTCCTTTGTCCACTCTTGACAGAACCTTGAAGACATCTGAGCACTGAATCTTCCTCTCGTGTTCCCTTACAGAGTCTCAGTGTCCACTTATCCTGGAGACTTCCTCTTCTCCTGTCTTACAAATCCTCGGTGTTCCCTAAGTGCAGTCTTCCTCTCCTGCTCCCTTACACAACCTCAGGGTTCCCTAAGCATTGAGTCTTCTTTCCTTTCCATCCTTACAAAACCTCAGTGTCCCCTACTCGGTGGTCTTTCCTCTCCTTTCACCTTGCAGAACCTCAGTGTTCTTTCAACCCTGAGTCTTCCTCTACCCTCCCTAGAGAGAGCCTCAGTGCCCTATCACAGCTCAGCCCTCTTTTCTTCCTCCATTACATATCAGTGCTGTTACATGAGCATTGAGTCTTCTTCTCCCTGGACGGAACCTTAGTGTTCCCTTAGCTCTGAACCATCCTTTCCTCTTCCCTTACAGATTTTGTCTGCCCCCTCCAAGCTCTGATTCTTCTTCTCCTCGTCGCTTTCAAAACCTCCATGTACCCTAAGCTCTGAAACTTCCTCTTCTCCTCACTTTGAAACCTCGGTGTCACATAACCGCTGTGTTTTCTCTCCACGCCCTCTTAAATACTGTCAAAATCCCCAAGGGCTGAGACTTCCTTTCCTCTTCGCTTAAACAACCTTGGGGTCCCTTCTGCCCGAACCTTCCTCTCCACTTCTCTTGTATAATCTCGGTTTACCCAAAGCACCGAGCCTTGCTCCCATCTCTTTGAGAACCACTGTGTCCCCCAAGTGCTGACACTTTCTTCCTTCTTTACAGAACCTTGGTGTCCCCTACGCGCTGCTTTTTTCTCTCCTCCTCCATTACAAACCTTGTTGTTCCTTCAGCGCTTACCCTTCCTCTTCTCCTCCCTTATGGAACCTCTTTCTTCCCTGAGCGATGAGCTTTTCGACCCCCCTTACTGAAAATCAGTGTCGTCCAAGCGCTGAAGGACCCTCACTCCCTTTACAGAGCCTTAGTGTTCCCTGAGCGCTGAGTCTTCCTCTCCTCTTCCTTGTAGAAACTCAGTGATCCCTAAGCATTGAGTCTTCATCTCTTCCTCCCCTGACAGTACCTCAGTTTTCCATAAGAGCTGGGTCTTCCTCTCTTCCACCGCAGGAAAAAAACTCGCTGTCTCCTTTAACGCTGAGCTGTCCTATTCTCCTCCCTTGACAGAACCTCAGTATACCCTCATTTTTGAGCCTTCCTTTACTAATCTCTTCGAGACCTTCGGTGTCTCCTAACTGCTGAGCTTCCTCTCTTCCTTCCTTTGAAAATCTCCAAGTCCCCTCATTTCTGAGACTTCCTCTCCTCTCCCCTTACAGAACCTCCTTGTGCTTTAGACCCTGAGTCTTATTCTTTTCCTACCTTGGCAGAACTTCTGTGCTTCTTAAGCACTGAGTCTTCCTCTATTCTCCTTGACAGCCTATTTTTCCCCTAAGAGCTCACTTTTTCTCTTTTTTCCCTTACAAAAGCACGGGCCCCCCTAAGATATGAGTCTTCCTTTCCTGTTCCCTTACACCTCACTCTTCGCCTATGTTAAAAATCCTGGGCGTTCCCTACTCGCTGAGTCTTGTTCTGTGCCTCACTCGACAGTACCTTGGTGTCCTGTAAGCACTGAGTCTTCCTCTCCCCCTCCCTTATAAAACCTCATTGTCCCCTAAGCACTGAATCCTCCTCTCTTGATCCCTTCACAGAACTTCGTTTTCCCCTAAGTGCTGAGTCTTCTTCTCCGCCTCTCTTGGCAGTACCTCGGTGTCTTCTAATGGGTGAATCTTGCTCGCCTCCTACCCTGACGGAACCTCAGAGGCCCCTAAACTTTGACTCTTCCTCTCCTAATCTGTTGTAAACCTTGGTGATCCACAAGCGCTGAGGTTTCCTCTCCTAATCCTTTACAGAACTTCGGTGTCCCCTAAGGGCTAAATGTTCCTCTCCACACTTACCGAAAATCAGTGTTTCCTTTGCATTGAGTTCTCCTGTCATCTTCTTTCACAGAACCTCCGTGTCCCCCAAGAGGTTTTTTCTCGTCTCCTCCTTCCTGGACAAAACCTCGGTGTCCCCTCTGCGTTCAGTCTTCCACTTCTCCTCCCGTACAAAACCTCACTGTCCCCTAATCGATGGTTCTTCCTCCCCTTGTCCCTTACAGAACTTCAGTGTGTCTTAAACTATGAGTCTTCCTCTCCTCCTCCTTTGATATTACCACATTTTTCCTAAGCCTTCACTCTTTGTTTCCTCTCTCCTTTACTAAACCCCATGTCCCCTATGCGTTGAATCTTCCTCTCCTTCTCCCTTGAGAGAATCTCCCTGTACTCTAAGCACTGAATATTTCTTTGCTTCTACCTTGGCAGAACCTCGATATCTGTTGAGCACAGCGTCTTCCTCATCTTCTCCCAAACCAACTGTCTCTGTCTCCTAAGCGCTGAGTCTTCATCACCTCCTCCCTTACAGAAACTCACTGCTGCTAAGCGCTCGAGACTTCCTCCTCTCCTCCCTTCCAGAGCCTCGGTCTTCCCTAAGTGCTGAGCCTTCCTCTCCTCCTCCCTTGACAGAAAGGCAGTGTTCGCTACACGTGGAATCTTCCTCTTCTGCTCCATTGACAGAACCTCGGTGTCCCCTGACTGCTGAATCTTTACTCTGCTCCTACCTTGAATCTCCGTGTCTCCTAACTGCTGAGCTTCCTCTCTTCCTTCCTTTGAAAATCCCAAACTCTCCTAATTTCTGAGTCTTCCTCTCCTCCCCCCTTACAGAACCTAGGTGTGTTTTAAACCCTGAGTCTTAATCTTTTCCTACCTTGGCAGAACATCTGTGTCTCTTAAGCACTGAGCCTTCCTCTCCCCTCCTTCACAGCCTGTGTGTGTCCTAAGCGCTGACTCTTTCTCTCTTTTTCCCTTAGAAGCACGGGTTCCCCTAAGTGATGAGTCTTTCTTTCCTATTCCCTTACACAACCTCACTCTCCGCCTATCTTAAAAATCCTGGGCGTCTCGTAAGCGCTGAGTTTTGTTCTGTGCTTCACTCGACAGTACCTTGGTGTCCTCTAAGCGCTGAGTCTTCCCCTCCCCCTCCCTGATAAAACCTCAGTGCCCCCTAGGCGCTGAGTCCTCCTCTCCTCATCCCTTGAGAGAACTTCGGTGTCCCCTAAGCGCTGAGCCTTCTCCACCTCTTTTGGCAGTACCTTGATGTCTCCTAAGGGCTGAATCTTCCTCTCAACCTACCCTGACGCAACCTCAGAGGACCCTAAACTCTGACTCTTCCCTTCCTCGTGTGTTATAAAACCTCGGAGATCCACAAGCACTGAGGCTTCCTCTTCTCCCCCTATACAGAACCTCGCTGTCCCCTACCTGCTAAATGTTCCTCTCCTCCCTTACGCCAAATCACTGTTTCTTATGCATTGAGTCTTTCTATCAGCCTCCATTACAGAACCTAGGTGACCACCAAGAGGTGGTTCTTCCTCTCCTCCTTCCTTGACAAAACCCCGTGTCCCCTATGCGTTGAGTGTTCCGCACCTCCTCTGATACAGAACCTCGCTCTCCCGTAATCACTGATTCTTCCTCTCCTCCTCCCTTAAATCGTTAGTGTTTTTTCAAGACTTGGTCTTCCTCTTCTCTTCCGCTACAGAACCTCTCTCTCCCCTGAGTCATGAGTCTTTCCACCTCCCTTAGTGAAAATCCGTGTTGCCCAAGCAGTGAGCCTTCCTCTCCTTCTTCCTTATGGAACCTCAGTGTCCCCTATGCGCTGAGTTCTTCTCTCCTCATCCTTTGACAGAAGTACGGTGTTGCCTAAGCACTGAGTCGTCTTCTCCGCTTAACTTGCCATTACCTCATTGTTGTCTATGGGCTTAATCTTCCTCTCCTCCTACCTTGACAGAACCTCAGAGGCCCCTAAACTCTGACTCTCCCTCTCCTCATGCGTTCTAAAACCATGGTGATCCAAAAGCGCTGCGGCTTCTTTTCCTCCTACTTTACAGAACCTCAGTGTCCTCTAAATGTTCCCCTCCTTCAGCCGTACACAAAAGCAGTGTTCCCCATGCATTGAGATTCCTATTCTCCTCCCTCACTGAACCTCAGTGTACCCGAAGAGGTCTTTTTTCCTCTCCTCCTTCCTTCACAAAACCTCTTTGTCCCCTGTGCGTTGAGTCTTCCACTTCTGCTCCCTTACACAACCTCACTCTCCCCTCATCGCTGATTCTTCCACTCTTTGTCCCTTACAGAACTTCGGTGTGTCTTAAACTCTGAGTCTTCCTCTCCTCCTCCTTTGATATTACCACATTTTTCCTAAGCCTTCGCGCTTTGTCTCCTCCTCCCTTTACAGAACCCCATGTCCCCTATGCACTGAGTCTTCCTCTCCTTCTCCCTTGAGAGAATCTCCGTGCTCTCTAAGAACTGAATCTTTCTCTACTCCTACCTTGGCAGAACCTCGATATCTGCTGCATACAGCGTCTTCCTCATCTCCTCCCATACAAACCATCTATGTCTCCTAAGTGCTGAGTCTTCATCACCTCCTGCCTTACAGAAACTCACTGTTGCTAAGCTCTCAAGACTTCCTCCTCTCCTGCCTTACAGAGCCTCAGTCTTCCATCAGTGCTGAGCCTTCCTCTCCTCCTCCCTTGACAGAACAGTAGTGTTCGCTTCACGCGGAATCTTCGTTTTCGGCTCCTTTGACAGATCCTCGGTGTCCCCTAAGTGCTGAATCTTTACTCTGCTTCTACCTTGATAGAATCTCGGTGTCTCCTAAGTGCTGAGCCTTCCTCTGCTCCTGTCTTGACAGAACCTCAGTGTCCCTTCAGCGCTGAGTTTTCTTCTCTAGCACCATTACTGAACATCAGTGTCCACTAAGTATTGAGTTTTCTTCTGCTCCTCCCTTACAGCACCTCGGTTTCCTCTAAAGCCTGAGTCTTCCTTTCCTTCTCCCTTACATTACCGTGGTCCCCCTTGGTCACTCACTCTTCCTCTGGGTCTCCATCACAGAAACTCGGTGTACCATAAGTTCTGAGACCTCCTCTCCTCTCTCCTTACAGAATTTCGGTGGCCCTTAAACACTGCGTATTCCTCCCCTCCTCCCTTACAGAACCTTGGTGTGCACTGAGCGCTGAGTATTCCTGTCCTCCTCTCTTCAGAGAACCTGTTCCCTAAGCACTCAGTCTTCCTTTGTCCACTCTTGACAGAACCTTGAAGACATCTGAGCACTGAATCTTCCTCTCGTGTTCCCTTACAGAGTCTCAGTGTCCACTTATCCTGGAGACTTCCTCTTCTCCTGTCTTACAAATCCTCGGTGTTCCCTAAGTGCAGTCTTCCTCTCCTGCTCCCTTACACAACCTCAGGGTTCCCTAAGCATTGAGTCTTCTTTCCTTTCCATCCTTACAAAACCTCAGTGTCCCCTACTCGGTGGTCTTTCCTCTCCTTTCACCTTGCAGAACCTCAGTGTTCTTTCAACCCTGAGTCTTCCTCTACCCTCCCTAGAGAGAGCCTCAGTGCCCTATCACAGCTCAGCCCTCTTTTCTTCCTCCATTACATATCAGTGCTGTTACATGAGCATTGAGTCTTCTTCTCCCTGGACGGAACCTTAGTGTTCCCTTAGCTCTGAACCATCCTTTCCTCTTCCCTTACAGATTTTGTCTGCCCCCTCCAAGCTCTGATTCTTCTTCTCCTCGTCGCTTTCAAAACCTCCATGTACCCTAAGCTCTGAAACTTCCTCTTCTCCTCACTTTGAAACCTCGGTGTCACATAACCGCTGTGTTTTCTCTCCACGCCCTCTTAAATACTGTCAAAATCCCCAAGGGCTGAGACTTCCTTTCCTCTTCGCTTAAACAACCTTGGGGTCCCTTCTGGCCGAACCTTCCTCTCCACTTCTCTTGTATAATCTCGGTTTACCCAAAGCACCGAGCCTTGCTCCCATCTCTTTGAGAACCACTGTGTCCCCCAAGTGCTGACACTTTCTTCCTTCTTTACAGAACCTTGGTGTCCCCTACGCGCTGCTTTTTTCTCTCCTCCTCCATTACAAACCTTGTTGTTCCTTCAGCGCTTACCCTTCCTCTTCTCCTCCCTTATGGAACCTCTTTCTTCCCTGAGCGATGAGCTTTTCGACCCCCCTTACTGAAAATCAGTGTCGTCCAAGCGCTGAAGGACCCTCACTCCCTTTACAGAGCCTTAGTGTTCCCTGAGCGCTGAGTCTTCCTCTCCTCTTCCTTGTAGAAACTCAGTGATCCCTAAGCATTGAGTCTTCATCTCTTCCTCCCCTGACAGTACCTCAGTTTTCCATAAGAGCTGGGTCTTCCTCTCTTCCACCGCAGGAAAAAAACTCGCTGTCTCCTTTAACGCTGAGCTGTCCTATTCTCCTCCCTTGACAGAACCTCAGTATACCCTCATTTTTGAGCCTTCCTTTACTAATCTCTTCGAGACCTTCGGTGTCTCCTAACTGCTGAGCTTCCTCTCTTCCTTCCTTTGAAAATCTCCAAGTCCCCTCATTTCTGAGACTTCCTCTCCTCTCCCCTTACAGAACCTCCTTGTGCTTTAGACCCTGAGTCTTATTCTTTTCCTACCTTGGCAGAACTTCTGTGCTTCTTAAGCACTGAGTCTTCCTCTATTCTCCTTGACAGCCTATTTTTCCCCTAGGAGCTCACTTTTTCTCTTTTTTCCCTTACAAAAGCACGGGCCCCCCTAAGATATGAGTCTTCCTTTCCTGTTCCCTTACACCTCACTCTTCGCCTATGTTAAAAATCCTGGGCGTTCCCTACTCGCTGAGTCTTGTTCTGTGCCTCACTCGACAGTACCTTCGTGTCCTGTAAGCACTGAGTCTTCCTCTCCCCCTCCCTTATAAAACCTCATTGTCCCCTAAGCACTGAATCCTCCTCTCTTGATCCCTTCACAGAACTTCGTTTTCCCCTAAGTGCTGAGTCTTCTTCTCCGCCTCTCTTGGCAGTACCTCGGTGTCTTCTAATGGGTGAATCTTGCTCGCCTCCTACCCTGACGGAACCTCAGAGGCCCCTAAACTTTGACTCTTCCTCTCCTAATCTGTTGTAAACCTTGGTGATCCACAAGCGCTGAGGTTTCCTCTCCTAATCCTTTACAGAACTTCGGTGTCCCCTAAGGGCTAAATGTTCCTCTCCACACTTACCGAAAATCAGTGTTTCCTTTGCATTGAGTTCTCCTGTCATCTTCTTTCACAGAACCTCCGTGTCCCCCAAGAGGTTTTTTCTCGTCTCCTCCTTCCTGGACAAAACCTCGGTGTCCCCTCTGCGTTCAGTCTTCCACTTCTCCTCCCGTACAAAACCTCACTGTCCCCTAATCGATGGTTCTTCCTCCCCTTGTCCCTTACAGAACTTCAGTGTGTCTTAAACTAGGAGTCTTCCTCTCCTCCTCCTTTGATATTACCACATTTTTCCTAAGCCTTCACTCTTTGTTTCCTCTCTCCTTTACTAAACCCCATGTCCCCTATGCGTTGAATCTTCCTCTCCTTCTCCCTTGAGAGAATCTCCCTGTACTCTAAGCACTGAATATTTCTTTGCTTCTACCTTGGCAGAACCTCGATATCTGCTGAGCACAGCGTCTTCCTCATCTTCTCCCAAACCAACTGTCTCTGTCTCCTAAGCGCTGAGTCTTCATCACCTCCTCCCTTACAGAAACTCACTGCTGCTAAGCGCTCGAGACTTCCTCCTCTCCTCCCTTCCAGAGCCTCGGTCTTCCCTAAGTGCTGAGCCTTCCTCTCCTCCTCCCTTGACAGAAAGGCAGTGTTCGCTACACATGGAATCTTCCTCTTCTGCTCCATTGACAGAACCTCGGTGTCCCCTGACTGCTGAATCTTTACTCTGCTCCTACCTTGAATCTCGGTGTCTCCTAACTGCTGAGCTTCCTCTCTTCCTTCCTTTGAAAATCCCAAACTCTCCTAATTTCTGAGTCTTCCTCTCCTCCCCCCTTACAGAACCTAGGTGTGTTTTAAACCCTGAGTCTTAATCTTTTCCTACCTTGGCAGAACATCTGTGTCTCTTAAGCACTGAGCCTTCCTCTCCCCTCCTTCACAGCCTGTGTGTGTCCTAAGCGCTGACTCTTTCTCTCTTTTTCCCTTAGAAGCACGGGTTCCCCTAAGTGATGAGTCTTTCTTTCCTATTCCCTTACACAACCTCACTCTCCGCCTATCTTAAAAATCCTGGGCGTCCCGTAAGCGCTGAGTTTTGTTCTGTGCTTCACTCGACAGTACCTTGGTGTCCTCTAAGCGCTGAGTCTTCCCCTCCCCCTCCCTGATAAAACCTCAGTGCCCCCTAGGCGCTGAGTCCTCCTCTCCTCATCCCTTGAGAGAACTTCGGTGTCCCCTAAGCGCTGAGCCTTCTCCACCTCTTTTGGCAGTACCTTGATGTCTCCTAAGGGCTGAATCTTCCTCTCAACCTACCCTGACGCAACCTCAGAGGACCCTAAACTCTGACTCTTCCCTTCCTCGTGTGTTATAAAACCTCGGAGATCCACAAGCACTGAGGCTTCCTCTTCTCCCCCTATACAGAACCTCGCTGTCCCCTACCTGCTAAATGTTCCTCTCCTCCCTTACGCCAAATCACTGTTTCTTATGCATTGAGTCTTTCTATCAGCCTCCATTACAGAACCTAGGTGACCACCAAGAGGTGGTTCTCCCTCTCCTCCTTCCTTGACAAAACCCCGTGTCCCCTATGCGTTGAGTGTTCCGCACCTCCTCTGATACAGAACCTCGCTCTCCCGTAATCACTGATTCTTCCTCTCCTCCTCCCTTAAATCGTTAGTGTTTTTTCAAGACTTGGTCTTCCTCTTCTCTTCCGCTACAGAACCTCTCTCTCCCCTGAGTCATGAGTCTTTCCACCTCCCTTAGTGAAAATCCGTGTTGCCCAAGCAGTGAGCCTTCCTCTCCTTCTTCCTTATGGAACCTCAGTGTCCCCTATGCGCTGAGTTCTTCTCTCCTCATCCTTTGACAGAAGTACGGTGTTGCCTAAGCACTGAGTCGTCTTCTCCGCTTAACTTGCCATTACCTCATTGTTGTCTATGGGCTTAATCTTCCTCTCCTCCTACCTTGACAGAACCTCAGAGGCCCCTAAACTCTGACTCTCCCTCTCCTCATGTGTTCTAAAACCATGGTGATCCAAAAGCGCTGCGGCTTCTTTTCCTCCTACCTTACAGAACCTCAGTGTCCTCTAAATGTTCCCCTCCTTCAGCCGTACACAAAAGCAGTGTTCCCCATGCATTGAGATTCCTATTCTCCTCCCTCACTGAACCTCAGTGTACCTGAAGAGGTCTTTTTTCGTCTCCTCCTTCCTTCACAAAACCTCTTTGTCCCCTGTGCGTTGAGTCTTCCACTTCTGCTCCCTTACACAACCTCACTCTCCCCTCATCGCTGATTCTTCCACTCTTTGTCCCTTACAGAACTTCGGTGTGTCTTAAACTCTGAGTCTTCCTCTCCTCCTCCTTTCATATTACCACATTTTTCCTAAGCCTTCACGCTTTGTCTCCTCCTCCCTTTACAGAACCCCATGTCCCCTATGCACTGAGTCTTCCTCTCCTTCTCCCTTGAGAGAATCTCCGTGCTCTCTAAGAACTGAATCTTTCTCTACTCCTACCTTGGCAGAACCTCGATATCTGCTGCATACAGCGTCTTCCTCATCTCCTCCCATACAAACCATCTATGTCTCCTAAGTGCTGAGTCTTCATCACCTCCTGCCTTACAGAAACTCACTGTTGCTAAGCTCTCAAGACTTCCTCCTCTCCTACCTTACAGAGCCTCAGTCTTCCATCAGTGCTGACCCTTCCTCTCCTCCTCCCTTGACAGAACACTAGTGTTCGCTTCACGCGGAATCTTCGTTTTCGGCTCCTTTGACAGATCCTCGGTGTCCCCTAAGTGCTGAATCTTTACTCTGCTTCTACCTTGATAGAATCTCGGTGTCTCCTAAGTGCTGAGCCTTCCTCTGCTCCTGTCTTGACAGAACCTCAGTGTCCCTTCAGCGCTGAGTTTTCTTCTCTAGCACCATTACTGAACATCAGTGTCCACTAAGTATTGAGTTTTCTTCTGCTCCTCCCTTACAGCACCTCGGTTTCCTCTAAAGCCTGAGTCTTCCTTTCCTTCTCCCTTACACTACCGTGGTCCCCCTTGGTCACTCACTCCTCCTCTGGGTCTCCATCACAGAAACTCGGTGTACCATAACTTCTGAGACCTCCTCTCCTCTCTCCTTACAGAATTTCGGTGGCCCTTAAACACTGCGTATTCCTCCCCTCCTCCCTTACAGAACCTTGGTGTGCACTGAGCGCTGAGTATTCCTGTCCTCCTCTCTTCAGAGAACCTGTTCCCTAAGCACTCAGTCTTCCTTTGTCCACTCTTGACAGAACCTTGAAGACATCTGAGCACTGAATCTTCCTCTCGTGTTCCCTTACAGAGTCTCAGTGTCCACTTATCCTGGAGACTTCCTCTTCTCCTGTCTTACAAATCCTCGGTGTTCCCTAAGCGCAGTCTTCCTCTCCTGCTCCCTTACACAACCTCAGGGTTCCCTAAGCATTGAGTCTTCTTTCCTTTCCATCCTTACAAAACCTCAGTGTCCCCTACTCGGTGGTCTTTCCTCTCCTTTCACCTTACAGAACCTCAGTGTTCTTTCAACCCTGAGTCTTCCTCTACCCTCCCTAGAGAGAGCTTCAGTGCCCTATCACAGCTCAGCCCTCTTTTCTTCCTCCATTACATATCAGTGCTGTTACATGAGCATTGAGTCTTCTTCTCCCTGGACGGAACCTTAGTGTTCCCTTAGCTCTGAACCATCCTTTCCTCTTCCCTTACAGATTTTGTCTGCCCCCTCCAAGCTCGGATTCTTCCTCTCCTCATCGCTTACAAAAGCTCCATGTACCCTAAGCTCTGAAACTTCCTCTTCTCCTCACTTTGAAACCTCGGTGTCACATAACCGCTGTGTTTTCTCTCCACGCCCTCTTAAATACTGTCAAAATCCCCAAGGGCTGAGACTTCCTTTCCTCTTCGCTTAAACAACCTTGGGGTCCCTTCTGCCCGAACCTTCCTCTCCACTTCTCTTGTATAATCTCGGTTTACCCAAAGCACCGAGCCTTGCTCCCATCTCTTTGAGAACCACTGTGTCCCCCAAGTGCTGACACTTTCTTCCTTCTTTACAGAACCTTGGTGTCCCCTACGCGCTGCTTTTTTCTCTCCTCCTCCATTACAAACCTTGTTGTTCCTTCAGCGCTTACCCTTCCTCTTCTCCTCCCTTATGGAACCTCTTTCTTCCCTGAGCGATGAGCTTTTCGACCCCCCTTACTGAAAATCAGTGTCGTCCAAGCGCTGAAGGACCCTCACTCCCTTTACAGAGCCTTAGTGTTCCCTGAGCGCTGAGTCTTCCTCTCCTCTTCCTTGTAGAAACTCAATGATCCCTAAGCATTGAGTCTTCATCTCTTCCTCCCCTGACAGTACCTCAGTTTTCCATAAGAGCTGGGTCTTCCTCTCTTCCACCGCAGGAAAAAAAACTCGCTGTCTCCTTTAACGCTGAGCTGTCCTATTCTCCTCCCTTGACAGAACCTCAGTATACCCTCATTTTTGAGCCTTCCTTTACTAATCTCTTCGAGACCTTCGGTGTCTCCTAACTGCTGAGCTTCCTCTCTTCCTTCCTTTGAAAATCTCCAAGTCCCCTCATTTCTGAGACTTCCTCTCCTCTCCCCTTCCAGAACCTCCTTGTGCTTTAGACCCTGAGTCTTATTCTTTTCCTACCTTGGCAGAACTTCTGTGCTTCTTAAGCACTGAGTCTTCCTCTATTCTCCTTGACAGCCTATTTTTCCCCTAGGAGCTCACTTTTTCTCTTTTTTCCCTTACAAAAGCACGGGCCCCCCTAAGATATGAGTCTTCCTTTCCTGTTCCCTTACACCTCACTCTTCGCCTATGTTAAAAATCCTGGGCGTTCCCTACTGGCTGAGTCTTGTTCTGTGCCTCACTCGACAGTACCTTGGTGTCCTGTAAGCACTGAGTCTTCCTCTCCCCCTCCCTTATAAAACCTCATTGTCCCCTAAGCACTGAATCCTCCTCTCTTTATCCCCTCACAGAACTTCGGTTTCCCCTAAGTGCTGAGTCTTCTTCTCCGCCTCTCTTGGCAGTACCTCGGTGTCTTCTAATGGGTGAATCTTGCTCGCCTCCTACCCTGACGGAACCTCAGAGGCCCCTAAACTTTGACTCTTCCTCTCCTAATCTGTTGTAAACCTTGGTGATCCACAAGCGCTGAGGTTTTCTCTCCTAATCCTTTACAGAACTTCGGTGTCCCCTAAGGGCTAAATGTTCCTCTCCACACTTACCGAAAATCAGTGTTTCCTTTGCATTGAGTTCTCCTGTCATCTTCTTTCACAGAACCTCCGTGTCCCCCGAGAGGTTTTTTTTCGTCTCCTCCTTCCTGAACAAAACCTCGGTGTCCCCTCTGCCTTCAGTCTTCCACTCCTCCTCCCGTACAAAACCTCACTGTCCCCTAATCGATGGTTCTTCCTCCCCTTGTCCCTTACAGAACTTCAGTGTGTCTTAAACTATGAGTCTTCCTCTCCTCCTCCTTTGATATTACCACATTTTTCCTAAGCCTTCACTCTTTGTTTCCTCTCTCCTTTACTAAACCCCATGTCCCCTATGCGTTGAATCTTCCTCTCCTTCTCCCTTGAGAGAATCTCCCTGTACTCTAAGCACTGAATATTTCTTTGCTTCTACCTTGGCAGAACCTCGATATCTGCTGAGCACAGCGTCTTCCTCATCTTCTCCCATACCAACTCTCTCTGTCTCCTAAGCGCTGAGTCTTCATCACCTCCTCCCTTACAGAAACTCACTGCTGCTAAGCGCTCGAGACTTCCTCCTCTCCTCCCTTCCAGAGCCTCGGTCTTCCCTAAGTGCTGAGCCTTCCTCTCCTCCTCCCTTGACAGAAAGGCAGTGTTCGTTACACGTGGAATCTTCCTCTTCTGCTCCATTGACAGAACCTCGGTGTCCTCTGACTGCTGAATCTTTACTCTGCTCCTACCTTGAATCTCGGTGTCTCCTAACTGCTGAGCTTCCTCTCTTCCTTCCTTTGAAAATCCCAAACTCTCCTAATTTCTGAGTCCTCCTCTCCTCCCCCCTTACAGAACCTAGGTGTGTTTTAAACCCTGAGTCTTAATCTTTTCCTACCTTGGCAGAACATCTGTGTCTCTTAAGCACTGAGCCTTCCTCTCCCCTCCTTCACAGCCTGTGTGTGTCCTAAGCGCTGACTCTTTCTCTCTTTTTCCCTTAGAAGCACGGGTTCCCCTAAGTGATGAGTCTTTCTTTCCTATTCCCTTACACAACCTCACTCTCCGCCTATCTTAAAAATCCTGGGCGTCCCGTAAGCGCTGAGTTTTGTTCTGTGCTTCACTCGACAGTACCTTGGTGTCCTCTAAGCGCTGAGTCTTCCTCTCCCCCTCCCTGATAAAACCTCAGTGCCCCCTAGGCGCTGAGTCCTCCTCTCCTCATCCCTTGAGAGAACTTCGGTGTCCCCTAAGCGCTGAGCCTTCTCCACCTCTTTTGGCAGTATCTTGATGTCTCCTAAGGGCTGAATCTTCCTCTCAACCTACTCTGACGCAGCCTCAGAGGACCCTAAACTCTGACTCTTCCCTTCCTCGTGTGTTATAAAACCTCGGAGATCCACAAGCACTGAGGCTTCCTCTTCTCCCCCTATACAGAACCTCGCTGTCCCCTACCTGCTAAATGTTCCTCTCCTCCCTTACGCCAAATCACTGTTTCTTATGCATTGAGTCTTTCTATCATCCTCCATCACAGAACCTAGGTGACCACCAAGAGGTGGTTCTTCCTCTCCTCCTTCCTTGACAAAACCCCGTGTCCCCTATGCGTTGAGTGTTCCGCACCTCCTCTGATACAGAACCTCGCTCTCCCGTAATCACTGATTCTTCCTCTCCTCCTCCCTTAAATCGTTAGTGTTTTTTCAAGACTTGGTCTTCCTCTTCTCTTCCGCTACAGAACCTCTCTCTCCCCTGAGTCATGAGTCTTTCCACCTCCCTTAGTGAAAATCCGTGTTGCCCAAGCAGTGAGCCTTCGTCTCCTTCTTCCTTATGGAACCTCAGTGTCCCCTATGCGCTGAGTTCTTCTCTCCTCATCCTTTGACAGAAGTACGGTGTTGCCTAAGCACTGAGTCGTCTTCTCCGCTTAACTTGCCATTACCTCATTGTTGTCTATGGGCTTAATCTTCCTCTCCTCCTACCTTGACAGAACCTCAGAGGCCCCTAAACTCTGACTCTCCCTCTCCTCATGTGTTCTAAAACCGTGGTGATCCAAAAGCGCTGCGGCTTCTTTTCCTCCTACTTTACAGAACCTCAGTGTCCTCTAAATGTTCCCCTCCTTCAGCCGTACACAAAAGCAGTGTTCCCCATGCATTGAGATTCCTATTCTCCTCCCTCACTGAACCTCAGTGTACCCGAAGAGGTCTTTTTTCGTCTCCTCCTTCCTTCACAAAACCTCTTTGTCCCCTATGCGTTGAGTCTTCCACTTCTGCTCCCTTACACAACCTCACTCTCCCCTCATCGCTGATTCTTCCACTCTTTGTCCCTTACAGAACTTCGGTGTGTCTTAAACTCTGAGTCTTCCTCTCCTCCTCCTTTCATAGTACCACATTTTTCCTAAGCCTTCACGCTTTGTCTCCTCCTCCCTTTACAGAACCCCATGTCCCCTATGCACTGAGTCTTCCTCTCCTTCTCCCTTGAGAGAATCTCCGTGCTCTCTAAGAACTGAATCTTTCTCTACTCCTACCTTGGCAGAACCTCGATATCTGCTGCATACAGCGTCTTCCTCATCTCCTCCCATACAAACCATCTATGTCTCCTAAGTGCTGAGTCTTCATCACCTCCTGCCTTACAGAAACTCACTGTTGCTAAGCTCTCAAGACTTCCTCCTCTCCTACCTTACAGAGCCTCAGTCTTCCATCAGTGCTCAGCCTTCCTCTCCTCCTCCCTTGACAGAACAGTAGTGTTCGCTTCACGCGGAATCTTGGTTTTCGGCTCCTTTGACAGATCCTCGGTGTCCCCTAAGTGCTGAATCTTTACTCTGCTTCTACCTTGATAGAATCTCGGTGTCTCCTAAGTGCTGAGCCTTCCTCTGCTCCTGTCTTGACAGAACCTCAGTGTCCCTTCAGCGCTGAGTTTTCTTCTCTAGCACCATTACTGAACATCAGTGTCCACTAAGTATTGAGTTTTCTTCTGCTCCTCCCTTACAGCACCTCGGTTTCCTCTAAAGCCTGAGTCTTCCTTTCCTTCTCCCTTACACTACCGTGGTCCCCCTTGGTCACTCACTCCTCCTCTGGGTCTCCATCACAGAAACTCGGTGTACCATAAGTTCTGAGACCTCCTCTCCTCTCTCCTTACAGAATTTCGGTGGCCCTTAAACACTGCGTATTCCTCCCCTCCTCCCTTACAGAACCTTGGTGTGCACTGAGCGCTGAGTATTCCTGTCCTCCTCTCTTCAGAGAACCTGTTCCCTAAGCACTCAGTCTTCCTTTGTCCACTCTTGAC
The DNA here is from genome assembly GCF_024166365.1 of Elephas maximus indicus. Taxonomy (NCBI): domain Eukaryota; kingdom Metazoa; phylum Chordata; class Mammalia; order Proboscidea; family Elephantidae; genus Elephas; species Elephas maximus. Next base: position 15,773,401 of record NC_064847.1, read on the forward strand.
AGAACCTTGAAGACATCTGAGCACTGAATCTTCCTCTCGTGTTCCCTTACAGAGTCTCAGTGTCCACTTATCCTGGAGACTTCCTCTTCTCCCGTCTTACAAATCCTCGGTGTTCCCTAAGCGCAGTCTTCCTCTCCTGCTCCCTTACACAACCTCAGGGTTCCCTAAGCATTGAGTCTTCTTTCCTTTCCATCCTTACAAAACCTCAGTGTCCCCTACTCGGTGGTCTTTCCTCTCCTTTCACCTTACAGAACCTCAGTGTTCTTTCAACCCTGAGTCTTCCTCTACCCTCCCTAGAGAGAGCTTCAGTGCCCTATCACAGCTCAGCCCTCTTTTCTTCCTCCATTACATATCAGTGCTGTTACATGAGCATTGAGTCTTCTTCTCCCTGGACGGAACCTTAGTGTTCCCTTAGCTCTGAACCATCCTTTCCTCTTCCCTTACAGATTTTGTCTGCCCCCTCCAAGCTCGGATTCTTCCTCTCCTCATCGCTTACAAAAGCTCCATGTACCCTAAGCTCTGAAACTTCCTCTTCTCCTCACTTTGAAACCTCGGTGTCACATAAACGCTGTGTTTTCTCTCCACGCCCTCTTAAATACTGTCAAAATCCCCAAGGGCTGAGACTTCCTTTCCTCTTCGCTTAAACAACCTTGGGGTCCCTTCTGCCCGAACCTTCCTCTCCACTTCTCTTGTATAATCTCGGTTTACCCAAAGCACCGAGCCTTGCTCCCATCTCTTTGAGAACCACTGTGTCCCCCAAGTGCTGACACTTTCTTCCTTCTTTACAGAACCTTGGTGTCCCCTACGCGCTGCTTTTTTCTCTCCTCCTCCATTACAAACCTTGTTGTTCCTTCAGCGCTTACCCTTCCTCTTCTCCTCCCTTATGGAACCTCTTTCTTCCCTGGGCGATGAGCTTTTCGACCCCCCTTACTGAAAATCAGTGGCGTCCAAGCGCTGAAGGACCCTCACTCCCTTTACAGAGCCTTAGTGTTCCCTGAGCGCTGAGTCTTCCTCTCCTCTTCCTTGTAGAAACTCAATGATCCCTAAGCATTGAGTCTTCATCTCTTCCTCCCCTGACAGTACCTCAGTTTTCCATAAGAGCTGGGTCTTCCTCTCTTCCACCGCAGGAAAAAAACTCGCTGTCTCCTTTAACGCTGAGCTGTCCTATTCTCCTCCCTTGACAGAACCTCAGTATACCCTCATTTTTGAGCCTTCCTTTACTAATCTCTTCGAGACCTTCGGTGTCTCCTAACTGCTGAGCTTCCTCTCTTCCTTCCTTTGAAAATCTCCAAGTCCCCGCATTTCTGAGACTTCCTCTCCTCTCCCCTTCCAGAACCTCCTTGTGCTTTAGACCCTGAGTCTTATTCTTTTCCTACCTTGGCAGAACTTCTGTGCTTCTTAAGCACTGAGTCTTCCTCTATTCTCCTTGACAGCCTATTTTTCCCCTAAGAGCTCACTTTTTCTCTTTTTTCCCTTACAAAAGCACGGGCCCCCCTAAGATATGAGTCTTCCTTTCCTGTTCCCTTACACCTCACTCTTCGCCTATGTTAAAAATCCTGGGCGTTCCCTACTGGCTGAGTCTTGTTCTGTGCCTCACTCGACAGTACCTTGGTGTCCTGTAAGCACTGAGTCTTCCTCTCCCCCTCCCTTATAAAACCTCATTGTCCCCTAAGCACTGAATCCTCCTCTCTTTATCCCCTCACAGAACTTCGGTTTCCCCTAAGTGCTGAGTCTTCTTCTCCGCCTCTCTTGGCAGTACCTCGGTGTCTTCTAATGGGTGAATCTTGCTCGCCTCCTACCCTGACGGAACCTCAGAGGCCCCTAAACTTTGACTCTTCCTCTCCTAATCTGTTGTAAACCTTGGTGATCCACAAGCGCTGAGGTTTTCTCTCCTAATCCTTTACAGAACTTCGGTGTCCCCTAAGGGCTAAATGTTCCTCTCCACACTTACCGAAAATCAGTGTTTCCTTTGCATTGAGTTCTCCTGTCATCTTCTTTCACAGAACCTCCGTGTCCCCCGAGAGGTTTTTTTTCGTCTCCTCCTTCCTGAACAAAACCTCGGTGTCCCCTCTGCCTTCAGTCTTCCACTCCTCCTCCCGTACAAAACCTCACTGTCCCCTAATCGATGGTTCTTCCTCCCCTTGTCCCTTACAGAACTTCAGTGTGTCTTAAACTATGAGTCTTCCTCTCCTCCTCCTTTGATATTACCACATTTTTCCTAAGCCTTCACTCTTTGTTTCCTCTCTCCTTTACTAAACCCCATGTCCCCTATGCGTTGAATCTTCCTCTCCTTCTCCCTTGAGAGAATCTCCCTGTACTCTAAGCACTGAATATTTCTTTGCTTCTACCTTGGCAGAACCTCGATATCTGCTGAGCACAGCGTCTTCCTCATCTTCTCCCATACCAACTCTCTCTGTCTCCTAAGCGCTGAGTCTTCATCACCTCCTCCCTTACAGAAACTCACTGCTGCTAAGCGCTCGAGACTTCCTCCTCTCCTCCCTTCCAGAGCCTCGGTCTTCCCTAAGTGCTGAGCCTTCCTCTCCTCCTCCCTTGACAGAAAGGCAGTGTTCGCTACACGTGGAATCTTCCTCTTCTGCTCCATTGACAGAACCTCGGTGTCCCCTGACTGCTGAATCTTTACTCTGCTCCTACCTTGAATCTCGGTGTCTCCTAACTGCTGAGCTTCCTCTCTTCCTTCCTTTGAAAATCCCAAACTCTCCTAATTTCTGAGTCCTCCTCTCCTCCCCCCTTACAGAACCTAGGTGTGTTTTAAACCCTGAGTCTTAATCTTTTCCTACCTTGGCAGAACATCTGTGTCTCTTAAGCACTGAGCCTTCCTCTCCCCTCCTTCACAGCCTGTGTGTGTCCTAAGCGCTGACTCTTTCTCTCTTTTTCCCTTAGAAGCACGGGTTCCCCTAAGTGATGAGTCTTTCTTTCCTATTCCCTTACACAACCTCACTCTCCGCCTATCTTAAAAATCCTGGGCGTCCCGTAAGCGCTGAGTTTTGTTCTGTGCTTCACTCGACAGTACCTTGGTGTCCTCTAAGCGCTGAGTCTTCCTCTCCCCCTCCCTGATAAAACCTCAGTGCCCCCTAGGCGCTGAGTCCTCCTCTCCTCATCCCTTGAGAGAACTTCGGTGTCCCCTAAGCGCTGAGCCTTCTCCACCTCTTTTGGCAGTATCTTGATGTCTCCTAAGGGCTGAATCTTCCTCTCAACCTACTCTGACGCAGCCTCAGAGGACCCTAAACTCTGACTCTTCCCTTCCTCGTGTGTTATAAAACCTCGGAGATCCACAAGCACTGAGGCTTCCTCTTCTCCCCCTCTACAGAACCTCGCTGTCCCCTACCTGCTGAATGTTCCTCTCCTCCCTTACGCCAAATCACTGTTTCTTATGCATTGAGTCTTTCTATCATCCTCCATCACAGAACCTAGGTGACCACCAAGAGGTGGTTCTTCCTCTCCTCCTTCCTTGACAAAACCCCGTGTCCCCTATGCGTTGAGTGTTCCGCACCTCCTCTGATACAGAACCTCGCTCTCCCGTAATCACTGATTCTTCCTCTCCTCCTCCCTTAAATCGTTAGTGTTTTTTCAAGACTTGGTCTTCCTCTTCTCTTCCGCTACAGAACCTCTCTCTCCCCTGAGTCATGAGTCTTTCCACCTCCCTTAGTGAAAATCCGTGTTGCCCAAGCAGTGAGCCTTCCTCTCCTTCTTCCTTATGGAACCTCAGTGTCCCCTATGCGCTGAGTTCTTCTCTCCTCATCCTTTGACAGAAGTACGGTGTTGCCTAAGCACTGAGTCGTCTTCTCCGCTTAACTTGCCATTACCTCATTGTTGTCTATGGGCTTAATCTTCCTCTCCTCCTACCTTGACAGAACCTCAGAGGCCCCTAAACTCTGACTCTCCCTCTCCTCATGTGTTCTAAAACCGTGGTGATCCAAAAGCGCTGCGGCTTCTTTTCCTCCTACTTTACAGAACCTCAGTGTCCTCTAAATGTTCCCCTCCTTCAGCCGTACACAAAAGCAGTGTTCCCCATGCATTGAGATTCCTATTCTCCTCCCTCACTGAACCTCAGTGTACCCGAAGAGGTCTTTTTTCGTCTCCTCCTTCCTTCACAAAACCTCTTTGTCCCCTATGCGTTGAGTCTTCCACTTCTGCTCCCTTACACAACCTCACTCTCCCCTCATCGCTGATTCTTCCACTCTTTGTCCCTTACAGAACTTCGGTGTGTCTTAAACTCTGAGTCTTCCTCTCCTCCTCCTTTCATATTACCACATTTTTCCTAAGCCTTCACGCTTTGTCTCCTCCTCCCTTTACAGAACCCCATGTCCCCTATGCACTGAGTCTTCCTCTCCTTCTCCCTTGAGAGAATCTCCGTGCTCTCTAAGAACTGAATCTTTCTTTACTCCTACCTTGGCAGAACCTCGATATCTGCTGCATACAGCGTCTTCCTCATCTCCTCCCATACAAACCATCTATGTCTCCTAAGTGCTGAGTCTTCATCACCTCCTGCCTTACAGAAACTCACTGTTGCTAAGCTCTCAAGACTTCCTCCTCTCCTACCTTACAGAGCCTCAGTCTTCCATCAGTGCTGAGCCTTCCTCTCCTCCTCCCTTGACAGAACAGTAGTGTTCGCTTCACGCGGAATCTTGGTTTTCGGCTCCTTTGACAGATCCTCGGTGTCCCCTAAGTGCTGAATCTTTACTCTGCTTCTACCTTGATAGAATCTCGGTGTCTCCTAAGTGCTGAGCCTTCCTCTGCTCCTGTCTTGACAGAACCTCAGTGTCCCTTCAGCGCTGAGTTTTCTTCTCTAGCACCATTACTGAACATCAGTGTCCACTAAGTATTGAGTTTTCTTCTGCTCCTCCCTTACAGCACCTCGGTTTCCTCTAAAGCCTGAGTCTTCCTTTCCTTCTCCCTTACACTACCGTGGTCCCCCTTGGTCACTCACTCCTCCTCTGGGTCTCCATCACAGAAACTCGGTGTACCATAAGTTCTGAGACCTCCTCTCCTCTCTCCTTACAGAATTTCGGTGGCCCTTAAACACTGCGTATTCCTCCCCTCCTCCCTTACAGAACCTTGGTGTGCACTGAGCGCTGAGTATTCCTGTCCTCCTCTCTTCAGAGAACCTGTTCCCTAAGCACTCAGTCTTCCTTTGTCCACTCTTGACAGAACCTTGAAGACATCTGAGCACTGAATCTTCCTCTCGTGTTCCCTTACAGAGTCTCAGTGTCCACTTATCCTGGAGACTTCCTCTTCTCCTGTCTTACAAATCCTCCGTGTCCCCTAAGCGCAGTCTTCCTCTCCTGCTCCCTTACACAACCTCAGGGTTCCCTAAGCATTGAGTCTTCTTTCCTTTCCATCCTTACAAAACCTCAGTGTCCCCTACTCGGTGGTCTTTCCTCTCCTTTCACCTTACAGAACCTCAGTGTTCTTTCAACCCTGAGTCTTCCTCTACCCTCCCTAGAGAGAGCTTCAGTGCCCTATCACAGCTCAGCCCTCTTTTCTTCCTCCATTACATATCAGTGCTGTTACATGAGCATTGAGTCTTCTTCTCCCTGGACGGAACCTTAGTGTTCCCTTAGCTCTGAACCATCCTTTCCTCTTCCCTTACAGATTTTGTCTGCCCCCTCCAAGCTCGGATTCTTCCTCTCCTCATCGCTTACAAAAGCTCCATGTACCCTAAGCTCTGAAACTTCCTCTTCTCCTCACTTTGAAACCTCGGTGTCACATAAACGCTGTGTTTTCTCTCCACGCCCTCTTAAATACTGTCAAAATCCCCAAGGGCTGAGACTTCCTTTCCTCTTCGCTTAAACAACCTTGGGGTCCCTTCTGCCCGAACCTTCCTCTCCACTTCTCTTGTATAATCTCGGTTTACCCAAAGCACCGAGCCTTGCTCCCATCTCTTTGAGAACCACTGTGTCCCCCAAGTGCTGACACTTTCTTCCTTCTTTACAGAACCTTGGTGTCCCCTACGCGCTGCTTTTTTCTCTCCTCCTCCATTACAAACCTTGTTGTTCCTTCAGCGCTTACCCTTCCTCTTCTCCTCCCTTATGGAACCTCTTTCTTCCCTGAGCGATGAGCTTTTCGACCCCCCTTACTGAAAATCAGTGGCGTCCAAGCGCTGAAGGACCCTCACTCCCTTTACAGAGCCTTAGTGTTCCCTGAGCGCTGAGTCTTCCTCTCCTCTTCCTTGTAGAAACTCAATGATCCCTAAGCATTGAGTCTTCATCTCTTCCTCCCCTGACAGTACCTCAGTTTTCCATAAGAGCTGGGTCTTCCTCTCTTCCACCGCAGGAAAAAAAACTCGCTGTCTCCTTTAACGCTGAGCTGTCCTATTCTCCTCCCTTGACAGAACCTCAGTATACCCTCATTTTTGAGCCTTCCTTTACTAATCTCTTGGAGACCTTCGGTGTCTCCTAACTGCTGAGCTTCCTCTCTTCCTTCCTTTGAAAATCTCCAAGTCCCCTCATTTCTGAGACTTCCTCTCCTCTCCCCTTCCAGAACCTCCTTGTGCTTTAGACCCTGAGTCTTATTCTTTTCCTACCTTGGCAGAACTTCTGTGCTTCTTAAGCACTGAGTCTTCCTCTATTCTCCTTGACAGCCTATTTTTCCCCTAGGAGCTCACTTTTTCTCTTTTTTCCCTTACAAAAGCACGGGCCCCCCTAAGATATGAGTCTTCCTTTCCTGTTCCCTTACACCTCACTCTTCGCCTATGTTAAAAATCCTGGGCGTTCCCTACTGGCTGAGTCTTGTTCTGTGCCTCACTCGACAGTACCTTGGTGTCCTGTAAGCACTGAGTCTTCCTCTCCCCCTCCCTTATAAAACCTCATTGTCCCCTAAGCACTGAATCCTCCTCTCTTTATCCCCTCACAGAACTTCGGTTTCCCCTAAGTGCTGAGTCTTCTTCTCCGCCTCTCTTGGCAGTACCTCGGTGTCTTCTAATGGGTGAATCTTGCTCGCCTCCTACCCTGACGGAACCTCAGAGGCCCCTAAACTTTGACTCTTCCTCTCCTAATCTGTTGTAAACCTTGGTGATCCACAAGCGCTGAGGTTTCCTCTCCTAATCCTTTACAGAACTTCGGTGTCCCCTAAGGGCTAAATGTTCCTCTCCACACTTACCGAAAATCAGTGTTTCCTTTGCATTGAGTTCTCCTGTCATCTTCTTTCACAGAACCTCCGTGTCCCCCGAGAGGTTTTTTTTCGTCTCCTCCTTCCTGAACAAAACCTCGGTGTCCCCTCTGCCTTCAGTCTTCCACTCCTCCTCCCGTACAAAACCTCACTGTCCCCTAATCGATGGTTCTTCCTCCCCTTGTCCCTTACAGAACTTCAGTGTGTCTTAAACTATGAGTCTTCCTCTCCTCCTCCTTTGATATTACCACATTTTTCCTAAGCCTTCACTCTTTGTTTCCTCTCTCCTTTACTAAACCCCATGTCCCCTATGCGTTGAATCTTCCTCTCCTTCTCCCTTGAGAGAATCTCCCTGTACTCTAAGCACTGAATATTTCTTTGCTTCTACCTTGGCAGAACCTCGATATCTGCTGAGCACAGCGTCTTCCTCATCTTCTCCCATACCAACTGTCTCTGTCTCCTAAGCGCTGAGTCTTCATCACCTCCTCCCTTACAGAAACTCACTGCTGCTAAGCGCTCGAGACTTCCTCCTCTCCTCCCTTCCAGAGCCTCGGTCTTCCCTAAGTGCTGAGCCTTCCTCTCCTCCTCCCTTGACAGAAAGGCAGTGTTCGTTACACGTGGAATCTTCCTCTTCTGCTCCATTGACAGAACCTCGGTGTCCCCTGACTGCTGAATCTTTACTCTGCTCCTACCTTGAATCTCGGTGTCTCCTAACTGCTGAGCTTCCTCTCTTCCTTCCTTTGAAAATCCCAAACTCTCCTAATTTCTGAGTCCTCCTCTCCTCCCCCCTTACAGAACCTAGGTGTGTTTTAAACCCTGAGTCTTAATCTTTTCCTACCTTGGCAGAACATCTGTGTCTCTTAAGCACTGAGCCTTCCTCTCCCCTCCTTCACAGCCTGTGTGTGTCCTAAGCGCTGACTCTTTCTCTCTTTTTCCCTTAGAAGCACGGGTTCCCCTAAGTGATGAGTCTTTCTTTCCTATTCCCTTACACAACCTCACTCTCCGCCTATCTTAAAAATCCTGGGCGTCCCGTAAGCGCTGAGTTTTGTTCTGTGCTTCACTCGACAGTACCTTGGTGTCCTCTAAGCGCTGAGTCTTCCTCTCCCCCTCCCTGATAAAACCTCAGTGCCCCTTAGGCGCTGAGTCCTCCTCTCCTCATCCTTTGAGAGAACTTCGGTGTCCCCTAAGCGCTGAGCCTTCTCCACCTCTTTTGGCAGTATCTTGATGTCTCCTAAGGGCTGAATCTTCCTCTCAACCTACTCTGACGCAGCCTCAGAGGACCCTAAACTCTGACTCTTCCCTTCCTCGTGTGTTATAAAACCTCGGAGATCCACAAGCACTGAGGCTTCCTCTTCTCCCCCTCTACAGAACCTCGCTGTCCCCTACCTGCTAAATGTTCCTCTCCTCCCTTACGCCAAATCACTGTTTCTTATGCATTGAGTCTTTCTATCATCCTCCATCACAGAACCTAGGTGACCACCAAGAGGTGGTTCTTCCTCTCCTCCTTCCTTGACAAAACCCCGTGTCCCCTATGCGTTGAGTGTTCCGCACCTCCTCTGATACAGAACCTCGCTCTCCCGTAATCACTGATTCTTCCTCTCCTCCTCCCTTAAATCGTTAGTGTTTTTTCAAGACTTGGTCTTCCTCTTCTCTTCCGCTACAGAACCTCTCTCTCCCCTGAGTCATGAGTCTTTCCACCTCCCTTAGTGAAAATCCGTGTTGCCCAAGCAGTGAGCCTTCCTCTCCTTCTTCCTTATGGAACCTCAGTGTCCCCTATGCGCTGAGTTCTTCTCTCCTCATCCTTTGACAGAAGTACGGTGTTGCCTAAGCACTGAGTCGTCTTCTCCGCTTAACTTGCCATTACCTCATTGTTGTCTATGGGCTTAATCTTCCTCTCCTCCTACCTTGACAGAACCTCAGAGGCCCCTAAACTCTGACTCTCCCTCTCCTCATGTGTTCTAAAACCGTGGTGATCCAAAAGCGCTGCGGCTTCTTTTCCTCCTACTTTACAGAACCTCAGTGTCCTCTAAATGTTCCCCTCCTTCAGCCGTACACAAAAGCAGTGTTCCCCATGCATTGAGATTCCTATTCTCCTCCCTCACTGAACCTCAGTGTACCCGAAGAGGTCTTTTTTCGTCTCCTCCTTCCTTCACAAAACCTCTTTGTCCCCTATGCGTTGAGTCTTCCACTTCTGCTCCCTTACACAACCTCACTCTCCCCTCATCGCTGATTCTTCCACTCTTTGTCCCTTACAGAACTTCGGTGTGTCTTAAACTCTGAGTCTTCCTCTCCTCCTCCTTTCATATTACCACATTTTTCCTAAGCCTTCACGCTTTGTCTCCTCCTCCCTTTACAGAACCCCATGTCCCCTATGCACTGAGTCTTCCTCTCCTTCTCCCTTGAGAGAATCTCCGTGCTCTCTAAGAACTGAATCTTTCTCTACTCCTACCTTGGCAGAACCTCGATATCTGCTGCATACAGCGTCTTCCTCATCTCCTCCCATACAAACCATCTATGTCTCCTAAGTGCTGAGTCTTCATCACCTCCTGCCTTACAGAAACTCACTGTTGCTAAGCTCTCAAGACTTCCTCCTCTCCTACCTTACAGAGCCTCAGTCTTCCATCAGTGCTGAGCCTTCCTCTCCTCCTCCCTTGACAGAACAGTAGTGTTCGCTTCACGCGGAATCTTGGTTTTCGGCTCCTTTGACAGATCCTCGGTGTCCCCTAAGTGCTGAATCTTTACTCTGCTTCTACCTTGATAGAATCTCGGTGTCTCCTAAGTGCTGAGCCTTCCTCTGCTCCTGTCTTGACAGAACCTCAGTGTCCCTTCAGCGCTGAGTTTTCTTCTCTAGCACCATTACTGAACATCAGTGTCCACTAAGTATTGAGTTTTCTTCTGCTCCTCCCTTACAGCACCTCGGTTTCCTCTAAAGCCTGAGTCTTCCTTTCCTTCTCCCTTACACTACCGTGGTCCCCCTTGGTCACTCACTCCTCCTCTGGGTCTCCATCACAGAAACTCGGTGTACCATAAGTTCTGAGACCTCCTCTCCTCTCTCCTTACAGAATTTCGGTGGCCCTTAAACACTGCGTATTCCTCCCCTCCTCCCTTACAGAACCTTGGTGTGCACTGAGCGCTGAGTATTCCTGTCCTCCTCTCTTCAGAGAACCTGTTCCCTAAGCACTCAGTCTTCCTTTGTCCACTCTTGACAGAACCTTGAAGACATCTGAGCACTGAATCTTCCTCTCGTGTTCCCTTACAGAGTCTCAGTGTCCACTTATCCTGGAGACTTCCTCTTCTCCTGTCTTACAAATCCTCCGTGTCCCCTAAGCGCAGTCTTCCTCTCCTGCTCCCTTACACAACCTCAGGGTTCCCTAAGCATTGAGTCTTCTTTCCTTTCCATCCTTACAAAACCTCAGTGTCCCCTACTCGGTGGTCTTTCCTCTCCTTTCACCTTACAGAACCTCAGTGTTCTTTCAACCCTGAGTCTTCCTCTACCCTCCCTAGAGAGAGCTTCAGTGCCCTATCACAGCTCAGCCCTCTTTTCTTCCTCCATTACATATCAGTGCTGTTACATGAGCATTGAGTCTTCTTCTCCCTGGACGGAACCTTAGTGTTCCCTTAGCTCTGAACCATCCTTTCCTCTTCCCTTACAGATTTTGTCTGCCCCCTCCAAGCTCGGATTCTTCCTCTCCTCATCGCTTACAAAAGCTCCATGTACCCTAAGCTCTGAAACTTCCTCTTCTCCTCACTTTGAAACCTCGGTGTCACATAAACGCTGTGTTTTCTCTCCACGCCCTCTTAAATACTGTCAAAATCCCCAAGGGCTGAGACTTCCTTTCCTCTTCGCTTAAACAACCTTGGGGTCCCTTCTGCCCGAACCTTCCTCTCCACTTCTCTTGTATCATCTCGGTTTACCCAAAGCACCGAGCCTTGCTCCCATCTCTTTGAGAACCACTGTGTCCCCCAAGTGCTGACACTTTCTTCCTTCTTTACAGAACCTTGGTGTCCCCTACGCGCTGCTTTTTTCTCTCCTCCTCCATTACAAACCTTGTTGTTCCTTCAGCGCTTACCCTTCCTCTTCTCCTCCCTTATGGAACCTCTTTCTTCCCTGAGCGATGAGCTTTTCGACCCCCCTTACTGAAAATCAGTGGCGTCCAAGCGCTGAAGGACCCTCACTCCCTTTACAGAGCCTTAGTGTTCCCTGAGCGCTGAGTCTTCCTCTCCTCTTCCTTGTAGAAACTCAATGATCCCTAAGCATTGAGTCTTCATCTCTTCCTCCCCTGACAGTACCTCAGTTTTCCATAAGAGCTGGGTCTTCCTCTCTTCCACCGCAGGAAAAAAAACTCGCTGTCTCCTTTAACGCTGAGCTGTCCTATTCTCCTCCCTTGACAGAACCTCAGTATACCCTCATTTTTGAGCCTTCCTTTACTAATCTCTTGGAGACCTTCGGTGTCTCCTAACTGCTGAGCTTCCTCTCTTCCTTCCTTTGAAAATCTCCAAGTCCCCGCATTTCTGAGACTTCCTCTCCTCTCCCCTTCCAGAACCTCCTTGTGCTTTAGACCCTGAGTCTTATTCTTTTCCTACCTTGGCAGAACTTCTGTGCTTCTTAAGCACTGAGTCTTCCTCTATTCTCCTTGACAGCCTATTTTTCCCCTAGGAGCTCACTTTTTCTCTTTTTTCCCTTACAAAAGCACGGGCCCCCCTAAGATATGAGTCTTCCTTTCCTGTTCCCTTACACCTCACTCTTCGCCTATGTTAAAAATCCTGGGCGTTCCCTACTGGCTGAGTCTTGTTCTGTGCCTCACTCGACAGTACCTTGGTGTCCTGTAAGCACTGAGTCTTCCTCTCCCCCTCCCTTATAAAACCTCATTGTCCCCTAAGCACTGAATCCTCCTCTCTTTATCCCCTCACAGAACTTCGGTTTCCCCTAAGTGCTGAGTCTTCTTCTCCGCCTCTCTTGGCAGTACCTCGGTGTCTTCTAATGGGTGAATCTTGCTCGCCTCCTACCCTGACGGAACCTCAGAGGCCCCTAAACTTTGACTCTTCCTCTCCTAATCTGTTGTAAACCTTGGTGATCCACAAGCGCTGAGGTTTTCTCTCCTAATCCTTTACAGAACTTCGGTGTCCCCTAAGGGCTAAATGTTCCTCTCCACACTTACCGAAAATCAGTGTTTCCTTTGCATTGAGTTCTCCTGTCATCTTCTTTCACAGAACCTCCGTGTCCCCCGAGAGGTTTTTTTTCGTCTCCTCCTTCCTGAACAAAACCTCGGTGTCCCCTCTGCCTTCAGTCTTCCACTCCTCCTCCCGTACAAAACCTCACTGTCCCCTAATCGATGGTTCTTCCTCCCCTTGTCCCTTACAGAACTTCAGTGTGTCTTAAACTATGAGTCTTCCTCTCCTCCTCCTTTGATATTACCACATTTTTCCTAAGCCTTCACTCTTTGTTTCCTCTCTCCTTTACTAAACCCCATGTCCCCTATGCGTTGAATCTTCCTCTCCTTCTCCCTTGAGAGAATCTCCCTGTACTCTAAGCACTGAATATTTCTTTGCTTCTACCTTGGCAGAACCTCGATATCTGCTGAGCACAGCGTCTTCCTCATCTTCTCCCATACCAACTGTCTCTGTCTCCTAAGCGCTGAGTCTTCATCACCTCCTCCCTTACAGAAACTCACTGCTGCTAAGCGCTCGAGACTTCCTCCTCTCCTCCCTTCCAGAGCCTCGGTCTTCCCTAAGTGCTGAGCCTTCCTCTCCTCCTCCCTTGACAGAAAGGCAGTGTTCGTTACACGTGGAATCTTCCTCTTCTGCTCCATTGACAGAACCTCGGTGTCCCCTGACTGCTGAATCTTTACTCTGCTCCTACCTTGAATCTCGGTGTCTCCTAACTGCTGAGCTTCCTCTCTTCCTTCCTTTGAAAATCCCAAACTCTCCTAATTTCTGAGTCCTCCTCTCCTCCCCCCTTACAGAACCTAGGTGTGTTTTAAACCCTGAGTCTTAATCTTTTCCTACCTTGGCAGAACATCTGTGTCTCTTAAGCACTGAGCCTTCCTCTCCCCTCCTTCACAGCCTGTGTGTGTCCTAAGCGCTGACTCTTTCTCTCTTTTTCCCTTAGAAGCACGGGTTCCCCTAAGTGATGAGTCTTTCTTTCCTATTCCCTTACACAACCTCACTCTCCGCCTATCTTAAAAATCCTGGGCGTCCCGTAAGCGCTGAGTTTTGTTCTGTGCTTCACTCGACAGTACCTTGGTGTCCTCTAAGCGCTGAGTCTTCCTCTCCCCCTCCCTGATAAAACCTCAGTGCCCCCTAGGCGCTGAGTCCTCCTCTCCTCATCCCTTGAGAGAACTTCGGTGTCCCCTAAGCGCTGAGCCTTCTCCACCTCTTTTGGCAGTATCTTGATGTCTCCTAAGGGCTGAATCTTCCTCTCAACCTACTCTGACGCAGCCTCAGAGGACCCTAAACTCTGACTCTTCCCTTCCTCGTGTGTTATAAAACCTCGGAGATCCACAAGCACTGAGGCTTCCTCTTCTCCCCCTCTACAGAACCTCGCTGTCCCCTACCTGCTAAATGTTCCTCTCCTCCCTTACGCCAAATCACTGTTTCTTATGCATTGAGTCTTTCTATCATCCTCCATCACAGAACCTAGGTGACCACCAAGAGGTGGTTCTTCCTCTCCTCCTTCCTTGACAAAACCCCGTGTCCCCTATGCGTTGAGTGTTCCGCACCTCCTCTGATACAGAACCTCGCTCTCCCGTAATCACTGATTCTTCCTCTCCTCCTCCCTTAAATCGTTAGTGTTTTTTCAAGACTTGGTCTTCCTCTTCTCTTCCGCTACAGAACCTCTCTCTCCCCTGAGTCATGAGTCTTTCCACCTCCCTTAGTGAAAATCCGTGTTGCCCAAGCAGTGAGCCTTCCTCTCCTTCTTCCTTATGGAACCTCAGTGTCCCCTATGCGCTGAGTTCTTCTCTCCTCATCCTTTGACAGAAGTACGGTGTTGCCTAAGCACTGAGTCGTCTTCTCCGCTTAACTTGCCATTACCTCATTGTTGTCTATGGGCTTAATCTTCCTCTCCTCCTACCTTGACAGAACCTCAGAGGCCCCTAAACTCTGACTCTCCCTCTCCTCATGTGTTCTAAAACCGTGGTGATCCAAAAGCGCTGCGGCTTCTTTTCCTCCTACTTTACAGAACCTCAGTGTCCTCTAAATGTTCCCCTCCTTCAGCCGTACACAAAAGCAGTGTTCCCCATGCATTGAGATTCCTATTCTCCTCCCTCACTGAACCTCAGTGTACCCGAAGAGGTCTTTTTTCGTCTCCTCCTTCCTTCACAAAACCTCTTTGTCCCCTATGCGTTGAGTCTTCCACTTCTGCTCCCTTACACAACCTCACTCTCCCCTCATCGCTGATTCTTCCACTCTTTGTCCCTTACAGAACTTCGGTGTGTCTTAAACTCTGAGTCTTCCTCTCCTCCTCCTTTCATATTACCACATTTTTCCTAAGCCTTCACGCTTTGTCTCCTCCTCCCTTTACAGAACCCCATGTCCCCTATGCACTGAGTCTTCCTCTCCTTCTCCCTTGAGAGAATCTCCGTGCTCTCTAAGAACTGAATCTTTCTCTACTCCTACCTTGGCAGAACCTCGATATCTGCTGCATACAGCGTCTTCCTCATCTCCTCCCATACAAACCATCTATGTCTCCTAAGTGCTGAGTCTTCATCACCTCCTGCCTTACAGAAACTCACTGTTGCTAAGCTCTCAAGACTTCCTCCTCTCCTACCTTACAGAGCCTCAGTCTTCCATCAGTGCTGAGCCTTCCTCTCCTCCTCCCTTGACAGAACAGTAGTGTTCGCTTCACGCGGAATCTTCGTTTTCGGCTCCTTTGACAGATCCTCGGTGTCCCCTAAGTGCTGAATCTTTACTCTGCTTCTACCTTGATAGAATCTCGGTGTCTCCTAAGTGCTGAGCCTTCCTCTGCTCCTGTCTTGACAGAACCTCAGTGTCCCTTCAGCGCTGAGTTTTCTTCTCTAGCACCATTACTGAACATCAGTGTCCACTAAGTATTGAGTTTTCTTCTGCTCCTCCCTTACAGCACCTCGGTTTCCTCTAAAGCCTGAGTCTTCCTTTCCTTCTCCCTTACACTACCGTGGTCCCCCTTGGTCACTCACTCCTCCTCTGGGTCTCCATCACAGAAACTCGGTGTACCATAAGTTCTGAGACCTCCTCTCCTCTCTCCTTACAGAATTTCGGTGGCCCTTAAACACTGCGTATTCCTCCCCTCCTCCCTTACACAACCTTGGTGTGCACTGAGCGCTGAGTATTCCTGTCCTCCTCTCTTCAGAGAACCTGTTCCCTAAGCACTCAGTCTTCCTTTGTCCACTCTTGACAGAACCTTGAAGACATCTGAGCACTGAATCTTCCTCTCGTGTTCCCTTACAGAGTCTCAGTGTCCACTTATCCTGGAGACTTCCTCTTCTCCTGTCTTACAAATCCTCCGTGTCCCCTAAGCGCAGTCTTCCTCTCCTGCTCCCTTACACAACCTCAGGGTTCCCTAAGCATTGAGTCTTCTTTCCTTTCCATCCTTACAAAACCTCAGTGTCCCCTACTCGGTGGTCTTTCCTCTCCTTTCACCTTACAGAACCTCAGTGTTCTTTCAACCCTGAGTCTTCCTCTACCCTCCCTAGAGAGAGCTTCAGTGCCCTATCACAGCTCAGCCCTCTTTTCTTCCTCCATTACATATCAGTGCTGTTACATGAGCATTGAGTCTTCTTCTCCCTGGACGGAACCTTAGTGTTCCCTTAGCTCTGAACCATCCTTTCCTCTTCCCTTACAGATTTTGTCTGCCCCCTCCAAGCTCGGATTCTTCCTCTCCTCATCGCTTACAAAAGCTCCATGTACCCTAAGCTCTGAAACTTCCTCTTCTCCTCACTTTGAAACCTCGGTGTCACATAAACGCTGTGTTTTCTCTCCACGCCCTCTTAAATACTGTCAAAATCCCCAAGGGCTGAGACTTCCTTTCCTCTTCGCTTAAACAACCTTGGGGTCCCTTCTGCCCGAACCTTCCTCTCCACTTCTCTTGTATCATCTCGGTTTACCCAAAGCACCGAGCCTTGCTCCCATCTCTTTGAGAACCACTGTGTCCCCCAAGTGCTGACACTTTCTTCCTTCTTTACAGAACCTTGGTGTCCCCTACGCGCTGCTTTTTTCTCTCCTCCTCCATTACAAACCTTGTTGTTCCTTCAGCGCTTACCCTTCCTCTTCTCCTCCCTTATGGAACCTCTTTCTTCCCTGAGCGATGAGCTTTTCGACCCCCCTTACTGAAAATCAGTGGCGTCCAAGCGCTGAAGGACCCTCACTCCCTTTACAGAGCCTTAGTGTTCCCTGAGCGCTGAGTCTTCCTCTCCTCTTCCTTGTAGAAACTCAATGATCCCTAAGCATTGAGTCTTCATCTCTTCCTCCCCTGACAGTACCTCAGTTTTCCATAAGAGCTGGGTCTTCCTCTCTTCCACCGCAGGAAAAAAAACTCGCTGTCTCCTTTAACGCTGAGCTGTCCTATTCTCCTCCCTTGACAGAACCTCAGTATACCCTCATTTTTGAGCCTTCCTTTACTAATCTCTTGGAGACCTTCGGTGTCTCCTAACTGCTGAGCTTCCTCTCTTCCTTCCTTTGAAAATCTCCAAGTCCCCGCATTTCTGAGACTTCCTCTCCTCTCCCCTTCCAGAACCTCCTTGTGCTTTAGACCCTGAGTCTTATTCTTTTCCTACCTTGGCAGAACTTCTGTGCTTCTTAAGCACTGAGTCTTCCTCTATTCTCCTTGACAGCCTATTTTTCCCCTAGGAGCTCACTTTTTCTCTTTTTTCCCTTACAAAAGCACGGGCCCCCCTAAGATATGAGTCTTCCTTTCCTGTTCCCTTACACCTCACTCTTCGCCTATGTTAAAAATCCTGGGCGTTCCCTACTGGCTGAGTCTTGTTCTGTGCCTCACTCGACAGTACCTTGGTGTCCTGTAAGCACTGAGTCTTCCTCTCCCCCTCCCTTATAAAACCTCATTGTCCCCTAAGCACTGAATCCTCCTCTCTTTATCCCCTCACAGAACTTCGGTTTCCCCTAAGTGCTGAGTCTTCTTCTCCGCCTCTCTTGGCAGTACCTCGGTGTCTTCTAATGGGTGAATCTTGCTCGCCTCCTACCCTGACGGAACCTCAGAGGCCCCTAAACTTTGACTCTTCCTCTCCTAATCTGTTGTAAACCTTGGTGATCCACAAGCGCTGAGGTTTTCTCTCCTAATCCTTTACAGAACTTCGGTGTCCCCTAAGGGCTAAATGTTCCTCTCCACACTTACCGAAAATCAGTGTTTCCTTTGCATTGAGTTCTCCTGTCATCTTCTTTCACAGAACCTCCGTGTCCCCCGAGAGGTTTTTTTTCGTCTCCTCCTTCCTGAACAAAACCTCGGTGTCCCCTCTGCCTTCAGTCTTCCACTCCTCCTCCCGTACAAAACCTCACTGTCCCCTAATCGATGGTTCTTCCTCCCCTTGTCCCTTACAGAACTTCAGTGTGTCTTAAACTATGAGTCTTCCTCTCCTCCTCCTTTGATATTACCACATTTTTCCTAAGCCTTCACTCTTTGTTTCCTCTCTCCTTTACTAAACCCCATGTCCCCTATGCGTTGAATCTTCCTCTCCTTCTCCCTTGAGAGAATCTCCCTGTACTCTAAGCACTGAATATTTCTTTGCTTCTACCTTGGCAGAACCTCGATATCTGCTGAGCACAGCGTCTTCCTCATCTTCTCCCATACCAACTGTCTCTGTCTCCTAAGCGCTGAGTCTTCATCACCTCCTCCCTTACAGAAACTCACTGCTGCTAAGCGCTCGAGACTTCCTCCTCTCCTCCCTTCCAGAGCCTCGGTCTTCCCTAAGTGCTGAGCCTTCCTCTCCTCCTCCCTTGACAGAAAGGCAGTGTTCGTTACACGTGGAATCTTCCTCTTCTGCTCCATTGACAGAACCTCGGTGTCCCCTGACTGCTGAATCTTTACTCTGCTCCTACCTTGAATCTCGGTGTCTCCTAACTGCTGAGCTTCCTCTCTTCCTTCCTTTGAAAATCCCAAACTCTCCTAATTTCTGAGTCCTCCTCTCCTCCCCCCTTACAGAACCTAGGTGTGTTTTAAACCCTGAGTCTTAATCTTTTCCTACCTTGGCAGAACATCTGTGTCTCTTAAGCACTGAGCCTTCCTCTCCCCTCCTTCACAGCCTGTGTGTGTCCTAAGCGCTGACTCTTTCTCTCTTTTTCCCTTAGAAGCACGGGTTCCCCTAAGTGATGAGTCTTTCTTTCCTATTCCCTTACACAACCTCACTCTCCGCCTATCTTAAAAATCCTGGGCGTCCCGTAAGCGCTGAGTTTTGTTCTGTGCTTCACTCGACAGTACCTTGGTGTCCTCTAAGCGCTGAGTCTTCCTCTCCCCCTCCCTGATAAAACCTCAGTGCCCCCTAGGCGCTGAGTCCTCCTCTCCTCATCCCTTGAGAGAACTTCGGTGTCCCCTAAGCGCTGAGCCTTCTCCACCTCTTTTGGCAGTATCTTGATGTCTCCTAAGGGCTGAATCTTCCTCTCAACCTACTCTGACGCAGCCTCAGAGGACCCTAAACTCTGACTCTTCCCTTCCTCGTGTGTTATAAAACCTCGGAGATCCACAAGCACTGAGGCTTCCTCTTCTCCCCCTCTACAGAACCTCGCTGTCCCCTACCTGCTAAATGTTCCTCTCCTCCCTTACGCCAAATCACTGTTTCTTATGCATTGAGTCTTTCTATCATCCTCCATCACAGAACCTAGGTGACCACCAAGAGGTGGTTCTTCCTCTCCTCCTTCCTTGACAAAACCCCGTGTCCCCTATGCGTTGAGTGTTCCGCACCTCCTCTGATACAGAACCTCGCTCTCCCGTAATCACTGATTCTTCCTCTCCTCCTCCCTTAAATCGTTAGTGTTTTTTCAAGACTTGGTCTTCCTCTTCTCTTCCGCTACAGAACCTCTCTCTCCCCTGAGTCATGAGTCTTTCCACCTCCCTTAGTGAAAATCCGTGTTGCCCAAGCAGTGAGCCTTCCTCTCCTTCTTCCTTATGGAACCTCAGTGTCCCCTATGCGCTGAGTTCTTCTCTCCTCATCCTTTGACAGAAGTACGGTGTTGCCTAAGCACTGAGTCGTCTTCTCCGCTTAACTTGCCATTACCTCATTGTTGTCTATGGGCTTAATCTTCCTCTCCTCCTACCTTGACAGAACCTCAGAGGCCCCTAAACTCTGACTCTCCCTCTCCTCATGTGTTCTAAAACCGTGGTGATCCAAAAGCGCTGCGGCTTCTTTTCCTCCTATTTTACAGAACCTCAGTGTCCTCTAAATGTTCCCCTCCTTCAGCCGTACACAAAAGCAGTGTTCCCCATGCATTGAGATTCCTATTCTCTCCCTCACTGAACCTCAGTGTACCCGAAGAGGTCTTTTTTCGTCTCCTCCTTCCTTCACAAAACCTCTTTGTCCCCTATGCGTTGAGTCTTCCACTTCTGCTCCCTTACACAACCTCACTCTCCCCTCATCGCTGATTCTTCCACTCTTTGTCCCTTACAGAACTTCGGTGTGTCTTAAACTCTGAGTCTTCCTCTCCTCCTCCTTTCATATTACCACATTTTTCCTAAGCCTTCACGCTTTGTCTCCTCCTCCCTTTACAGAACCCCATGTCCCCTATGCACTGAGTCTTCCTCTCCTCCCTTGAGAGAATCTCCGTGCTCTCTAAGAACTGAATCTTTCTCTACTCCTACCTTGGCAGAACCTCGATATCTGCTGCATACAGCGTCTTCCTCATCTCCTCCCATACAAACCATCTATGTCTCCTAAGTGCTGAGTCTTCATCACCTCCTGCCTTACAGAAACTCACTGTTGCTAAGCTCTCAAGACTTCCTCCTCTCCTACCTTACAGAGCCTCAGTCTTCCATCAGTGCTGAGCCTTCCTCTCCTCCTCCCTTGACAGAACAGTAGTGTTCGCTTCACGCGGAATCTTGGTTTTCGGCTCCTTTGACAGATCCTCGGTGTCCCCTAAGTGCTGAATCTTTACTCTGCTTCTACCTTGATAGAATCTCGGTGTCTCCTAAGTGCTGAGCCTTCCTCTGCTCCTGTCTTGACAGAACCTCAGTGTCCCTTCAGCGCTGAGTTTTCTTCTCTAGCACCATTACTGAACATCAGTGTCCACTAAGTATTGAGTTTTCTTCTGCTCCTCCCTTACAGCACCTCGGTTTCCTCTAAAGCCTGAGTCTTCCTTTCCTTCTCCCTTACACTACCGTGGTCCCCCTTGGTCACTCACTCCTCCTCTGGGTCTCCATCACAGAAACTCGGTGTACCATAAGTTCTGAGACCTCCTCTCCTCTCTCCTTACAGAATTTCGGTGGCCCTTAAACACTGCGTATTCCTCCCCTCCTCCCTTACACAACCTTGGTGTGCACTGAGCGCTGAGTATTCCTGTCCTCCTCTCTTCAGAGAACCTGTTCCCTAAGCACTCAGTCTTCCTTTGTCCACTCTTGACAGAACCTTGAAGACATCTGAGCACTGAATCTTCCTCTCGTGTTCCCTTACAGAGTCTCAGTGTCCACTTATCCTGGAGACTTCCTCTTCTCCCGTCTTACAAATCCTCGGTGTTCCCTAAGCGCAGTCTTCCTCTCCTGCTCCCTTACACAACCTCAGGGTTCCCTAAGCATTGAGTCTTCTTTCCTTTCCATCCTTACAAAACCTCAGTGTCCCCTACTCGGTGGTCTTTCCTCTCCTTTCACCTTACAGAACCTCAGTGTTCTTTCAACCCTGAGTCTTCCTCTACCCTCCCTAGAGAGAGCTTCAGTGCCCTATCACAGCTCAGCCCTCTTTTCTTCCTCCATTACATATCAGTGCTGTTACATGAGCATTGAGTCTTCTTCTCCCTGGACGGAACCTTAGTGTTCCCTTAGCTCTGAACCATCCTTTCCTCTTCCCTTACAGATTTTGTCTGCCCCCTCCAAGCTCGGATTCTTCCTCTCCTCATCGCTTACAAAAGCTCCATGTACCCTAAGCTCTGAAACTTCCTCTTCTCCTCACTTTGAAACCTCGGTGTCACATAAACGCTGTGTTTTCTCTCCACGCCCTCTTAAATACTGTCAAAATCCCCAAGGGCTGAGACTTCCTTTCCTCTTCGCTTAAACAACCTTGGGGTCCCTTCTGCCCGAACCTTCCTCTCCACTTCTCTTGTATAATCTCGGTTTACCCAAAGCACCGAGCCTTGCTCCCATCTCTTTGAGAACCACTGTGTCCCCCAAGTGCTGACACTTTCTTCCTTCTTTACAGAACCTTGGTGTCCCCTACGCGCTGCTTTTTTCTCTCCTCCTCCATTACAAACCTTGTTGTTCCTTCAGCGCTTACCCTTCCTCTTCTCCTCCCTTATGGAACCTCTTTCTTCCCTGAGCGATGAGCTTTTCGACCCCCCTTACTGAAAATCAGTGGCGTCCAAGCGCTGAAGGACCCTCACTCCCTTTACAGAGCCTTAGTGTTCCCTGAGCGCTGAGTCTTCCTCTCCTCTTCCTTGTAGAAACTCAATGATCCCTAAGCATTGAGTCTTCATCTCTTCCTCCCCTGACAGTACCTCAGTTTTCCATAAGAGCTGGGTCTTCCTCTCTTCCACCGCAGGAAAAAAAACTCGCTGTCTCCTTTAACGCTGAGCTGTCCTATTCTCCTCCCTTGACAGAACCTCAGTATACCCTAATTTTTGAGCCTTCCTTTACTAATCTCTTCGAGACCTTCGGTGTCTCCTAACTGCTGAGCTTCCTCTCTTCCTTCCTTTGAAAATCTCCAAGTCCCCGCATTTCTGAGACTTCCTCTCCTCTCCCCTTCCAGAACCTCCTTGTGCTTTAGACCCTGAGTCTTATTCTTTTCCTACCTTGGCAGAACTTCTGTGCTTCTTAAGCACTGAGTCTTCCTCTATTCTCCTTGACAGCCTATTTTTCCCCTAGGAGCTCACTTTTTCTCTTTTTTCCCTTACAAAAGCACGGGCCCCCCTAAGATATGAGTCTTCCTTTCCTGTTCCCTTACACCTCACTCTTCGCCTATGTTAAAAATCCTGGGCGTTCCCTACTGGCTGAGTCTTGTTCTGTGCCTCACTCGACAGTACCTTGGTGTCCTGTAAGCACTGAGTCTTCCTCTCCCCCTCCCTTATAAAACCTCATTGTCCCCTAAGCACTGAATCCTCCTCTCTTTATCCCCTCACAGAACTTCGGTTTCCCCTAAGTGCTGAGTCTTCTTCTCCGCCTCTCTTGGCAGTACCTCGGTGTCTTCTAATGGGTGAATCTTGCTCGCCTCCTACCCTGACGGAACCTCAGAGGCCCCTAAACTTTGACTCTTCCTCTCCTAATCTGTTGTAAACCTTGGTGATCCACAAGCGCTGAGGTTTCCTCTCCTAATCCTTTACAGAACTTCGGTGTCCCCTAAGGGCTAAATGTTCCTCTCCACACTTACCGAAAATCAGTGTTTCCTTTGCATTGAGTTCTCCTGTCATCTTCTTTCACAGAACCTCCGTGTCCCCCGAGAGGTTTTTTTTCGTCTCCTCCTTCCTGAACAAAACCTCGGTGTCCCCTCTGCCTTCAGTCTTCCACTCCTCCTCCCGTACAAAACCTCACTGTCCCCTAATCGATGGTTCTTCCTCCCCTTGTCCCTTACAGAACTTCAGTGTGTCTTAAACTATGAGTCTTCCTCTCCTCCTCCTTTGATATTACCACATTTCTCCTAAGCCTTCACTCTTTGTTTCCTCTCTCCTTTACTAAACCCCATGTCCCCTATGCGTTGAATCTTCCTCTCCTTCTCCCTTGAGAGAATCTCCCTGTACTCTAAGCACTGAATATTTCTTTGCTTCTACCTTGGCAGAACCTCGATATCTGCTGAGCACAGCGTCTTCCTCATCTTCTCCCATACCAACTGTCTCTGTCTCCTAAGCGCTGAGTCTTCATCACCTCCTCCCTTACAGAAACTCACTGCTGCTAAGCGCTCGAGACTTCCTCCTCTCCTCCCTTCCAGAGCCTCGGTCTTCCCTAAGTGCTGAGCCTTCCTCTCCTCCTCCCTTGACAGAAAGGCAGTGTTCGTTACACGTGGAATCTTCCTCTTCTGCTCCATTGACAGAACCTCGGTGTCCCCTGACTGCTGAATCTTTACTCTGCTCCTACCTTGAATCTCGGTGTCTCCTAACTGCTGAGCTTCCTCTCTTCTTTCCTTTGAAAATCCCAAACTCTCCTAATTTCTGAGTCCTCCTCTCCTCCCCCCTTACAGAACCTAGGTGTGTTTTAAACCCTGAGTCTTAATCTTTTCCTACCTTGGCAGAACATCTGTGTCTCTTAAGCACTGAGCCTTCCTCTCCCCTCCTTCACAGCCTGTGTGTGTCCTAAGCGCTGACTCTTTCTCTCTTTTTCCCTTAGAAGCACGGGTTCCCCTAAGTGATGAGTCTTTCTTTCCTATTCCCTTACACAACCTCACTCTCCGCCTATCTTAAAAATCCTGGGCGTCCCGTAAGCGCTGAGTTTTGTTCTGTGCTTCACTCGACAGTACCTTGGTGTCCTCTAAGCGCTGAGTCTTCCTCTCCCCCTCCCTGATAAAACCTCAGTGCCCCCTAGGCGCTGAGTCCTCCTCTCCTCATCCCTTGAGAGAACTTCGGTGTCCCCTAAGCGCTGAGCCTTCTCCACCTCTTTTGGCAGTATCTTGATGTCTCCTAAGGGCTGAATCTTCCTCTCAACCTACTCTGACGCAGCCTCAGAGGACCCTAAACTCTGACTCTTCCCTTCCTCGTGTGTTATAAAACCTCGGAGATCCACAAGCACTGAGGCTTCCTCTTCTCCCCCTCTACAGAACCTCGCTGTCCCCTACCTGCTAAATGTTCCTCTCCTCCCTTACGCCAAATCACTGTTTCTTATGCATTGAGTCTTTCTATCATCCTCCATCACAGAACCTAGGTGACCACCAAGAGGTGGTTCTTCCTCTCCTCCTTCCTTGACAAAACCCCGTGTCCCCTATGCGTTGAGTGTTCCGCACCTCCTCTGATACAGAACCTCGCTCTCCCGTAATCACTGATTCTTCCTCTCCTCCTCCCTTAAATCGTTAGTGTTTTTTCAAGACTTGGTCTTCCTCTTCTCTTCCGCTACAGAACCTCTCTCTCCCCTGAGTCATGAGTCTTTCCACCTCCCTTAGTGAAAATCCGTGTTGCCCAAGCAGTGAGCCTTCCTCTCCTTCTTCCTTATGGAACCTCAGTGTCCCCTATGCGCTGAGTTCTTCTCTCCTCATCCTTTGACAGAAGTACGGTGTTGCCTAAGCACTGAGTCGTCTTCTCCGCTTAACTTGCCATTACCTCATTGTTGTCTATGGGCTTAATCTTCCTCTCCTCCTACCTTGACAGAACCTCAGAGGCCCCTAAACTCTGACTCTCCCTCTCCTCATGTGTTCTAAAACCGTGGTGATCCAAAAGCGCTGCGGCTTCTTTTCCTCCTACTTTACAGAACCTCAGTGTCCTCTAAATGTTCCCCTCCTTCAGCCGTACACAAAAGCAGTGTTCCCCATGCATTGAGATTCCTATTCTCCTCCCTCACTGAACCTCAGTGTACCCGAAGAGGTCTTTTTTCGTCTCCTCCTTCCTTCACAAAACCTCTTTGTCCCCTATGCGTTGAGTCTTCCACTTCTGCTCCCTTACACAACCTCACTCTCCCCTCATCGCTGATTCTTCCACTCTTTGTCCCTTACAGAACTTCGGTGTGTCTTAAACTCTGAGTCTTCCTCTCCTCCTCCTTTCATATTACCACATTTTTCCTAAGCCTTCACGCTTTGTCTCCTCCTCCCTTTACAGAACCCCATGTCCCCTATGCACTGAGTCTTCCTCTCCTTCTCCCTTGAGAGAACCTCCGTGCTCTCTAAGAACTGAATCTTTCTCTACTCCTACCTTGGCAGAACCTCGATATCTGCTGCATACAGCGTCTTCCTCATCTCCTCCCATACAAACCATCTATGTCTCCTAAGTGCTGAGTCTTCATCACCTCCTGCCTTACAGAAACTCACTGTTGCTAAGCTCTCAAGACTTCCTCCTCTCCTACCTTACAGAGCCTCAGTCTTCCATCAGTGCTGAGCCTTCCTCTCCTCCTCCCTTGACAGAACAGTAGTGTTCGCTTCACGCGGAATCTTCGTTTTCGGCTCCTTTGACAGATCCTCGGTGTCCCCTAAGTGCTGAATCTTTACTCTGCTTCTACCTTGATAGAATCTCGGTGTCTCCTAAGTGCTGAGCCTTCCTCTGCTCCTGTCTTGACAGAACCTCAGTGTCCCTTCAGCGCTGAGTTTTCTTCTCTAGCACCATTACTGAACATCAGTGTCCACTAAGTATTGAGTTTTCTTCTGCTCCTCCCTTACAGCACCTCGGTTTCCTCTAAAGCCTGAGTCTTCCTTTCCTTCTCCCTTACACTACCGTGGTCCCCCTTGGTCACTCACTCCTCCTCTGGGTCTCCATCACAGAAACTCGGTGTACCATAAGTTCTGAGACCTCCTCTCCTCTCTCCTTACAGAATTTCGGTGGCCCTTAAACACTGCGTATTCCTCCCCTCCTCCCTTACACAACCTTGGTGTGCACTGAGCGCTGAGTATTCCTGTCCTCCTCTCTTCAGAGAACCTGTTCCCTAAGCACTCAGTCTTCCTTTGTCCACTCTTGACAGAACCTTGAAGACATCTGAGCACTGAATCTTCCTCTCGTGTTCCCTTACAGAGTCTCAGTGTCCACTTATCCTGGAGACTTCCTCTTCTCCTGTCTTACAAATCCTCCGTGTCCCCTAAGCGCAGTCTTCCTCTCCTGCTCCCTTACACAACCTCAGGGTTCCCTAAGCATTGAGTCTTCTTTCCTTTCCATCCTTACAAAACCTCTGTGTCCCCTACTCGGTGGTCTTTCCTCTCCTTTCACCTTACAGAACCTCAGTGTTCTTTCAACCCTGAGTCTTCCTCTACCCTCCCTAGAGAGAGCTTCAGTGCCCTATCACAGCTCAGCCCTCTTTTCTTCCTCCATTACATATCAGTGCTGTTACATGAGCATTGAGTCTTCTTCTCCCTGGACGGAACCTTAGTGTTCCCTTAGCTCTGAACCATCCTTTCCTCTTCCCTTACAGATTTTGTCTGCCCCCTCCAAGCTCGGATTCTTCCTCTCCTCATCGCTTACAAAAGCTCCATGTACCCTAAGCTCTGAAACTTCCTCTTCTCCTCACTTTGAAACCTCGGTGTCACATAAACGCTGTGTTTTCTCTCCACGCCCTCTTAAATACTGTCAAAATCCCCAAGGGCTGAGACTTCCTTTCCTCTTCGCTTAAACAACCTTGGGGTCCCTTCTGCCCGAACCTTCCTCTCCACTTCTCTTGTATCATCTCGGTTTACCCAAAGCACCGAGCCTTGCTCCCATCTCTTTGAGAACCACTGTGTCCCCCAAGTGCTGACACTTTCTTCCTTCTTTACAGAACCTTGGTGTCCCCTACGCGCTGCTTTTTTCTCTCCTCCTCCATTACAAACCTTGTTGTTCCTTCAGCGCTTACCCTTCCTCTTCTCCTCCCTTATGGAACCTCTTTCTTCCCTGAGCGATGAGCTTTTCGACCCCCCTTACTGAAAATCAGTGTCGTCCAAGCGCTGAAGGACCCTCACTCCCTTTACAGAGCCTTAGTGTTCCCTGAGCGCTGAGTCTTCCTCTCCTCTTCCTTGTAGAAACTCAATGATCCCTAAGCATTGAGTCTTCATCTCTTCCTCCCCTGACAGTACCTCAGTTTTCCATAAGAGCTGGGTCTTCCTCTCTTCCACCGCAGGAAAAAAAACTCGCTGTCTCCTTTAACGCTGAGCTGTCCTATTCTCCTCCCTTGACAGAACCTCAGTATACCCTCATTTTTGAGCCTTCCTTTACTAATCTCTTCGAGACCTTCGGTGTCTCCTAACTGCTGAGCTTCCTCTCTTCCTTCCTTTGAAAATCTCCAAGTCCCCTCATTTCTGAGACTTCCTCTCCTCTCCCCTTCCAGAACCTCCTTGTGCTTTAGACCCTGAGTCTTATTCTTTTCCTACCTTGGCAGAACTTCTGTGCTTCTTAAGCACTGAGTCTTCCTCTATTCTCCTTGACAGCCTATTTTTCCCCTAGGAGCTCACTTTTTCTCTTTTTTCCCTTACAAAAGCACGGGCCCCCCTAAGATATGAGTCTTCCTTTCCTGTTCCCTTACACCTCACTCTTCGCCTATGTTAAAAATCCTGGGCGTTCCCTACTGGCTGAGTCTTGTTCTGTGCCTCACTCGACAGTACCTTGGTGTCCTGTAAGCACTGAGTCTTCCTCTCCCCCTCCCTTATAAAACCTCATTGTCCCCTAAGCACTGAATCCTCCTCTCTTTATCCCCTCACAGAACTTCGGTTTCCCCTAAGTGCTGAGTCTTCTTCTCCGCCTCTCTTGGCAGTACCTCGGTGTCTTCTAATGGGTGAATCTTGCTCGCCTCCTACCCTGACGGAACCTCAGAGGCCCCTAAACTTTGACTCTTCCTCTCCTAATCTGTTGT
Organism: Elephas maximus indicus; assembly: GCF_024166365.1. Lineage (NCBI taxonomy): Eukaryota > Metazoa > Chordata > Mammalia > Proboscidea > Elephantidae > Elephas > Elephas maximus. The sequence goes on from NC_064847.1 coordinate 15,801,092, forward strand.
AAACCTTGGTGATCCACAAGCGCTGAGGTTTTCTCTCCTAATCCTTTACAGAACTTCGGTGTCCCCTAAGGGCTAAATGTTCCTCTCCACACTTACCGAAAATCAGTGTTTCCTTTGCATTGAGTTCTCCTGTCATCTTCTTTCACAGAACCTCCGTGTCCCCCGAGAGGTTTTTTTTCGTCTCCTCCTTCCTGAACAAAACCTCGGTGTCCCCTCTGCCTTCAGTCTTCCACTCCTCCTCCCGTACAAAACCTCACTGTCCCCTAATCGATGGTTCTTCCTCCCCTTGTCCCTTACAGAACTTCAGTGTGTCTTAAACTATGAGTCTTCCTCTCCTCCTCCTTTGATATTACCACATTTCTCCTAAGCCTTCACTCTTTGTTTCCTCTCTCCTTTACTAAACCCCATGTCCCCTATGCGTTGAATCTTCCTCTCCTTCTCCCTTGAGAGAATCTCCCTGTACTCTAAGCACTGAATATTTCTTTGCTTCTACCTTGGCAGAACCTCGATATCTGCTGAGCACAGCGTCTTCCTCATCTTCTCCCATACCAACTGTCTCTGTCTCCTAAGCGCTGAGTCTTCATCACCTCCTCCCTTACAGAAACTCACTGCTGCTAAGCGCTCGAGACTTCCTCCTCTCCTCCCTTCCAGAGCCTCGGTCTTCCCTAAGTGCTGAGCCTTCCTCTCCTCCTCCCTTGACAGAAAGGCAGTGTTCGTTACACGTGGAATCTTCCTCTTCTGCTCCATTGACAGAACCTCGGTGTCCCCTGACTGCTGAATCTTTACTCTGCTCCTACCTTGAATCTCGGTGTCTCCTAACTGCTGAGCTTCCTCTCTTCTTTCCTTTGAAAATCCCAAACTCTCCTAATTTCTGAGTCCTCCTCTCCTCCCCCCTTACAGAACCTAGGTGTGTTTTAAACCCTGAGTCTTAATCTTTTCCTACCTTGGCAGAACATCTGTGTCTCTTAAGCACTGAGCCTTCCTCTCCCCTCCTTCACAGCCTGTGTGTGTCCTAAGCGCTGACTCTTTCTCTCTTTTTCCCTTAGAAGCACGGGTTCCCCTAAGTGATGAGTCTTTCTTTCCTATTCCCTTACACAACCTCACTCTCCGCCTATCTTAAAAATCCTGGGCGTCCCGTAAGCGCTGAGTTTTGTTCTGTGCTTCACTCGACAGTACCTTGGTGTCCTCTAAGCGCTGAGTCTTCCTCTCCCCCTCCCTGATAAAACCTCAGTGCCCCCTAGGCGCTGAGTCCTCCTCTCCTCATCCCTTGAGAGAACTTCGGTGTCCCCTAAGCGCTGAGCCTTCTCCACCTCTTTTGGCAGTATCTTGATGTCTCCTAAGGGCTGAATCTTCCTCTCAACCTACCCTGACGCAGCCTCAGAGGACCCTAAACTCTGACTCTTCCCTTCCTCGTGTGTTATAAAACCTCGGAGATCCACAAGCACTGAGGCTTCCTCTTGTCCCCCTATACAGAACCTCGCTGTCCCCTACCTGCTAAATGTTCCTCTCCTCCCTTACGCCAAATCACTGTTTCTTATGCATTGAGTCTTTCTATCAGCCTCCATCACAGAACCTAGGTGACCACCAAGAGGTGGTTCTTCCTCTCCTCCTTCCTTGACAAAACCCCGTGTCCCCTATGCGTTGAGTGTTCCGCACCTCCTCTGATACAGAACCTCGCTCTCCCGTAATCACTGATTCTTCCTCTCCTCCTCCCTTAAATCGTTAGTGTTTTTTCAAGACTTGGTCTTCCTCTTCTCTTCCGCTACAGAACCTCTCTCTCCCCTGAGTCATGAGTCTTTCCACCTCCCTTAGTGAAAATCCGTGTTGCCCAAGCAGTGAGCCTTCCTCTCCTTCTTCCTTATGGAACCTCAGTGTCCCCTATGCGCTGAGTTCTTCTCTCCTCATCCTTTGACAGAAGTACGGTGTTGCCTAAGCACTGAGTCGTCTTCTCCGCTTAACTTGCCATTACCTCATTGTTGTCTATGGGCTTAATCTTCCTCTCCTCCTACCTTGACAGAACCTCAGAGGCCCCTAAACTCTGACTCTCCCTCTCCTCATGTGTTCTAAAACCGTGGTGATCCAAAAGCGCTGCGGCTTCTTTTCCTCCTACTTTACAGAACCTCAGTGTCCTCTAAATGTTCCCCTCCTTCAGCCGTACACAAAAGCAGTGTTCCCCATGCATTGAGATTCCTATTCTCCTCCCTCACTGAACCTCAGTGTACCCGAAGAGGTCTTTTTTCGTCTCCTCCTTCCTTCACAAAACCTCTTTGTCCCCTATGCGTTGAGTCTTCCACTTCTGCTCCCTTACACAACCTCACTCTCCCCTCATCGCTGATTCTGCCACTCTTTGTCCCTTACAGAACTTCGGTGTGTCTTAAACTCTGAGTCTTCCTCTCCTCCTCCTTTCATATTACCACATTTTTCCTAAGCCTTCACGCTTTGTCTCCTCCTCCCTTTACAGAACCCCATGTCCCCTATGCACTGAGTCTTCCTCTCCTTCTCCCTTGAGAGAACCTCCGTGCTCTCTAAGAACTGAATCTTTCTCTACTCCTACCTTGGCAGAACCTCGATATCTGCTGCATACAGCGTCTTCCTCATCTCCTCCCATACAAACCATCTATGTCTCCTAAGTGCTGAGTCTTCATCACCTCCTGCCTTACAGAAACTCACTGTTGCTAAGCTCTCAAGACTTCCTCCTCTCCTACCTTACAGAGCCTCAGTCTTCCATCAGTGCTGAGCCTTCCTCTCCTCCTCCCTTGACAGAACAGTAGTGTTCGCTTCACGCGGAATCTTGGTTTTCGGCTCCTTTGACAGATCCTCGGTGTCCCCTAAGTGCTGAATCTTTACTCTGCTTCTACCTTGATAGAATCTCGGTGTCTCCTAAGTGCTGAGCCTTCCTCTGCTCCTGTCTTGACAGAACCTCAGTGTCCCTTCAGCGCTGAGTTTTCTTCTCTAGCACCATTACTGAACATCAGTGTCCACTAAGTATTGAGTTTTCTTCTGCTCCTCCCTTACAGCACCTCGGTTTCCTCTAAAGCCTGAGTCTTCCTTTCCTTCTCCCTTACACTACCGTGGTCCCCCTTGGTCACTCACTCCTCCTCTGGGTCTCCATCACAGAAACTCGGTGTACCATAAGTTCTGAGACCTCCTCTCCTCTCTCCTTACAGAATTTCGGTGGCCCTTAAACACTGCGTATTCCTCCCCTCCTCCCTTACACAACCTTGGTGTGCACTGAGCGCTGAGTATTCCTGTCCTCCTCTCTTCAGAGAACCTGTTCCCTAAGCACTCAGTCTTCCTTTGTCCACTCTTGACAGAACCTTGAAGACATCTGAGCACTGAATCTTCCTCTCGTGTTCCCTTACAGAGTCTCAGTGTCCACTTATCCTGGAGACTTCCTCTTCTCCCGTCTTACAAATCCTCGGTGTTCCCTAAGCGCAGTCTTCCTCTCCTGCTCCCTTACACAACCTCAGGGTTCCCTAAGCATTGAGTCTTCTTTCCTTTCCATCCTTACAAAACCTCAGTGTCCCCTACTCGGTGGTCTTTCCTCTCCTTTCACCTTACAGAACCTCAGTGTTCTTTCAACCCTGAGTCTTCCTCTACCCTCCCTAGAGAGAGCTTCAGTGCTCTATCACAGCTCAGCCCTCTTTTCTTCCTCCATTACATATCAGTGCTGTTACATGAGCATTGAGTCTTCTTCTCCCTGGACGGAACCTTAGTGTTCCCTTAGCTCTGAACCATCCTTTCCTCTTCCCTTACAGATTTTGTCTGCCCCCTCCAAGCTCGGATTCTTCCTCTCCTCATCGCTTACAAAAGCTCCATGTACCCTAAGCTCTGAAACTTCCTCTTCTCCTCACTTTGAAACCTCGGTGTCACATAAACGCTGTGTTTTCTCTCCACGCCCTCTTAAATACTGTCAAAATCCCCAAGGGCTGAGACTTCCTTTCCTCTTCGCTTACACAACCTTGGGGTCCCTTCTGCCCGAACCTTCCTCTCCACTTCTCTTGTATCATCTCGGTTTACCCAAAGCACCGAGCCTTGCTCCCATCTCTTTGAGAACCACTGTGTCCCCCAAGTGCTGACACTTTCTTCCTTCTTTACAGAACCTTGGTGTCCCCTACGCGCTGCTTTTTTCTCTCCTCCTCCATTACAAACCTTGTTGTTCCTTCAGCGCTTACCCTTCCTCTTCTCCTCCCTTATGGAACCTCTTTCTTCCCTGAGCGATGAGCTTTTCGACCCCCCTTACTGAAAATCAGTGGCGTCCAAGCGCTGAAGGACCCTCACTCCCTTTACAGAGCCTTAGTGTTCCCTGAGCGCTGAGTCTTCCTCTCCTCTTCCTTGTAGAAACTCAATGATCCCTAAGCATTGAGTCTTCATCTCTTCCTCCCCTGACAGTACCTCAGTTTTCCATAAGAGCTGGGTCTTCCTCTCTTCCACCGCAGGAAAAAAACTCGCTGTCTCCTTTAACGCTGAGCTGTCCTATTCTCCTCCCTTGACAGAACCTCAGTATACCCTCATTTTTGAGCCTTCCTTTACTAATCTCTTCGAGACCTTCGGTGTCTCCTAACTGCTGAGCTTCCTCTCTTCCTTCCTTTGAAAATCTCCAAGTCCCCGCATTTCTGAGACTTCCTCTCCTCTCCCCTTCCAGAACCTCCTTGTGCTTTAGACCCTGAGTCTTATTCTTTTCCTACCTTGGCAGAACTTCTGTGCTTCTTAAGCACTGAGTCTTCCTCTATTCTCCTTGACAGCCTATTTTTCCCCTAAGAGCTCACTTTTTCTCTTTTTTCCCTTACAAAAGCACGGGCCCCCCTAAGATATGAGTCTTCCTTTCCTGTTCCCTTACACCTCACTCTTCGCCTATGTTAAAAATCCTGGGCGTTCCCTACTGGCTGAGTCTTGTTCTGTGCCTCACTCGACAGTACCTTGGTGTCCTGTAAGCACTGAGTCTTCCTCTCCCCCTCCCTTATAAAACCTCATTGTCCCCTAAGCACTGAATCCTCCTCTCTTTATCCCCTCACAGAACTTCGGTTTCCCCTAAGTGCTGAGTCTTCTTCTCCGCCTCTCTTGGCAGTACCTCGGTGTCTTCTAATGGGTGAATCTTGCTCGCCTCCTACCCTGACGGAACCTCAGAGGCCCCTAAACTTTGACTCTTCCTCTCCTAATCTGTTGTAAACCTTGGTGATCCACAAGCGCTGAGGTTTTCTCTCCTAATCCTTTACAGAACTTCGGTGTCCCCTAAGGGCTAAATGTTCCTCTCCACACTTACCGAAAATCAGTGTTTCCTTTGCATTGAGTTCTCCTGTCATCTTCTTTCACAGAACCTCCGTGTCCCCCGAGAGGTTTTTTTTCGTCTCCTCCTTCCTGAACAAAACCTCGGTGTCCCCTCTGCCTTCAGTCTTCCACTCCTCCTCCCGTACAAAACCTCACTGTCCCCTAATCGATGGTTCTTCCTCCCCTTGTCCCTTACAGAACTTCAGTGTGTCTTAAACTATGAGTCTTCCTCTCCTCCTCCTTTGATATTACCACATTTTTCCTAAGCCTTCACTCTTTGTTTCCTCTCTCCTTTACTAAACCCCATGTCCCCTATGCGTTGAATCTTCCTCTCCTTCTCCCTTGAGAGAATCTCCCTGTACTCTAAGCACTGAATATTTCTTTGCTTCTACCTTGGCAGAACCTCGATATCTGCTGAGCACAGCGTCTTCCTCATCTTCTCCCATACCAGCTCTCTCTGTCTCCTAAGCGCTGAGTCTTCATCACCTCCTCCCTTACAGAAACTCACTGCTGCTAAGCGCTCGAGACTTCCTCCTCTCCTCCCTTCCAGAGCCTCGGTCTTCCCTAAGTGCTGAGCCTTCCTCTCCTCCTCCCTTGACAGAAAGGCAGTGTTCGCTACACGTGGAATCTTCCTCTTCTGCTCCATTGACAGAACCTCGGTGTCCCCTGACTGCTGAATCTTTACTCTGCTCCTACCTTGAATCTCGGTGTCTCCTAACTGCTGAGCTTCCTCTCTTCCTTCCTTTGAAAATCCCAAACTCTCCTAATTTCTGAGTCCTCCTCTCCTCCCCCCTTACAGAACCTAGGTGTGTTTTAAACCCTGAGTCTTAATCTTTTCCTACCTTGGCAGAACATCTGTGTCTCTTAAGCACTGAGCCTTCCTCTCCCCTCCTTCACAGCCTGTGTGTGTCCTAAGCGCTGACTCTTTCTCTCTTTTTCCCTTAGAAGCACGGGTTCCCCTAAGTGATGAGTCTTTCTTTCCTATTCCCTTACACAACCTCACTCTCCGCCTATCTTAAAAATCCTGGGCGTCCCGTAAGCGCTGAGTTTTGTTCTGTGCTTCACTCGACAGTACCTTGGTGTCCTCTAAGCGCTGAGTCTTCCTCTCCCCCTCCCTGATAAAACCTCAGTGCCCCCTAGGCGCTGAGTCCTCCTCTCCTCATCCCTTGAGAGAACTTCGGTGTCCCCTAAGCGCTGAGCCTTCTCCACCTCTTTTGGCAGTATCTTGATGTCTCCTAAGGGCTGAATCTTCCTCTCAACCTACTCTGACGCAGCCTCAGAGGACCCTAAACTCTGACTCTTCCCTTCCTCGTGTGTTATAAAACCTCGGAGATCCACAAGCACTGAGGCTTCCTCTTCTCCCCCTCTAAAGAACCTCGCTGTCCCCTACCTGCTAAATGTTCCTCTCCTCCCTTACGCCAAATCACTGTTTCTTATGCATTGAGTCTTTCTATCATCCTCCATCACAGAACCTAGGTGACCACCAAGAGGTGGTTCTTCCTCTCCTCCTTCCTTGACAAAACCCCGTGTCCCCTATGCGTTGAGTGTTCCGCACCTCCTCTGATACAGAACCTCGCTCTCCCGTAATCACTGATTCTTCCTCTCCTCCTCCCTTAAATCGTTAGTGTTTTTTCAAGACTTGGTCTTCCTCTTCTCTTCCGCTACAGAACCTCTCTCTCCCCTGAGTCATGAGTCTTTCCACCTCCCTTAGTGAAAATCCGTGTTGCCCAAGCAGTGAGCCTTCCTCTCCTTCTTCCTTATGGAACCTCAGTGTCCCCTATGCGCTGAGTTCTTCTCTCCTCATCCTTTGACAGAAGTACGGTGTTGCCTAAGCACTGAGTCGTCTTCTCCGCTTAACTTGCCATTACCTCATTGTTGTCTATGGGCTTAATCTTCCTCTCCTCCTACCTTGACAGAACCTCAGAGGCCCCTAAACTCTGACTCTCCCTCTCCTCATGTGTTCTAAAACCGTGGTGATCCAAAAGCGCTGCGGCTTCTTTTCCTCCTACTTTACAGAACCTCAGTGTCCTCTAAATGTTCCCCTCCTTCAGCCGTACACAAAAGCAGTGTTCCCCATGCATTGAGATTCCTATTCTCCTCCCTCACTGAACCTCAGTGTACCCGAAGAGGTCTTTTTTCGTCTCCTCCTTCCTTCACAAAACCTCTTTGTCCCCTATGCGTTGAGTCTTCCACTTCTGCTCCCTTACACAACCTCACTCTCCCCTCATCGCTGATTCTTCCACTCTTTGTCCCTTACAGAACTTCGGTGTGTCTTAAACTCTGAGTCTTCCTCTCCTCCTCCTTTCATATTACCACATTTTTCCTAAGCCTTCACGCTTTGTCTCCTCCTCCCTTTACAGAACCCCATGTCCCCTATGCACTGAGTCTTCCTCTCCTTCTCCCTTGAGAGAATCTCCGTGCTCTCTAAGAACTGAATCTTTCTTTACTCCTACCTTGGCAGAACCTCGATATCTGCTGCATACAGCGTCTTCCTCATCTCCTCCCATACAAACCATCTATGTCTCCTAAGTGCTGAGTCTTCATCACCTCCTGCCTTACAGAAACTCACTGTTGCTAAGCTCTCAAGACTTCCTCCTCTCCTACCTTACAGAGCCTCAGTCTTCCATCAGTGCTGAGCCTTCCTCTCCTCCTCCCTTGACAGAACAGTAGTGTTCGCTTCACGCGGAATCTTGGTTTTCGGCTCCTTTGACAGATCCTCGGTGTCCCCTAAGTGCTGAATCTTTACTCTGCTTCTACCTTGATAGAATCTCGGTGTCTCCTAAGTGCTGAGCCTTCCTCTGCTCCTGTCTTGACAGAACCTCAGTGTCCCTTCAGCGCTGAGTTTTCTTCTCTAGCACCATTACTGAACATCAGTGTCCACTAAGTATTGAGTTTTCTTCTGCTCCTCCCTTACAGCACCTCGGTTTCCTCTAAAGCCTGAGTCTTCCTTTCCTTCTCCCTTACACTACCGTGGTCCCCCTTGGTCACTCACTCCTCCTCTGGGTCTCCATCACAGAAACTCGGTGTACCATAAGTTCTGAGACCTCCTCTCCTCTCTCCTTACAGAATTTCGGTGGCCCTTAAACACTGCGTATTCCTCCCCTCCTCCCTTACACAACCTTGGTGTGCACTGAGCGCTGAGTATTCCTGTCCTCCTCTCTTCAGAGAACCTGTTCCCTAAGCACTCAGTCTTCCTTTGTCCACCCTTGACAGAACCTTGAAGACATCTGAGCACTGAATCTTCCTCTCGTGTTCCCTTACAGAGTCTCAGTGTCCACTTATCCTGGAGACTTCCTCTTCTCCTGTCTTACAAATCCTCGGTGTTCCCTAAGCGCAGTCTTCCTCTCCTGCTCCCTTACACAACCTCAGGGTTCCCTAAGCATTGAGTCTTCTTTCCTTTCCATCCTTACAAAACCTCAGTGTCCCCTACTCGGTGGTCTTTCCTCTCCTTTCACCTTACAGAACCTCAGTGTTCTTTCAACCCTGAGTCTTCCTCTACCCTCCCTAGAGAGAGCTTCAGTGCCCTATCACAGCTCAGCCCTCTTTTCTTCCTCCATTACATATCAGTGCTGTTACATGAGCATTGAGTCTTCTTCTCCCTGGACGGAACCTTAGTGTTCCCTTAGCTCTGAACCATCCTTTCCTCTTCCCTTACAGATTTTGTCTGCCCCCTCCAAGCTCGGATTCTTCCTCTCCTCATCGCTTACAAAAGCTCCATGTACCCTAAGCTCTGAAACTTCCTCTTCTCCTCACTTTGAAACCTCGGTGTCACATAAACGCTGTGTTTTCTCTCCACGCCCTCTTAAATACTGTCAAAATCCCCAAGGGCTGAGACTTCCTTTCCTCTTCGCTTACACAACCTTGGGGTCCCTTCTGCCCGAACCTTCCTCTCCACTTCTCTTGTATAATCTCGGTTTACCCAAAGCACCGAGCCTTGCTCCCATCTCTTTGAGAACCACTGTGTCCCCCAAGTGCTGACACTTTCTTCCTTCTTTACAGAACCTTGGTGTCCCCTACGCGCTGCTTTTTTCTCTCCTCCTCCATTACAAACCTTGTTGTTCCTTCAGCGCTTACCCTTCCTCTTCTCCTCCCTTATGGAACCTCTTTCTTCCCTGAGCGATGAGCTTTTCGACCCCCCTTACTGAAAATCAGTGGCGTCCAAGCGCTGAAGGACCCTCACTCCCTTTACAGAGCCTTAGTGTTCCCTGAGCGCTGAGTCTTCCTCTCCTCTTCCTTGTAGAAACTCAATGATCCCTAAGCATTGAGTCTTCATCTCTTCCTCCCCTGACAGTACCTCAGTTTTCCATAAGAGCTGGGTCTTCCTCTCTTCCACCGCAGGAAAAAAACTCGCTGTCTCCTTTAACGCTGAGCTGTCCTATTCTCCTCCCTTGACAGAACCTCAGTATACCCTCATTTTTGAGCCTTCCTTTACTAATCTCTTCGAGACCTTCGGTGTCTCCTAACTGCTGAGCTTCCTCTCTTCCTTCCTTTGAAAATCTCCAAGTCCCCGCATTTCTGAGACTTCCTCTCCTCTCCCCTTCCAGAACCTCCTTGTGCTTTAGACCCTGAGTCTTATTCTTTTCCTACCTTGGCAGAACTTCTGTGCTTCTTAAGCACTGAGTCTTCCTCTATTCTCCTTGACAGCCTATTTTTCCCCTAGGAGCTCACTTTTTCTCTTTTTTCCCTTACAAAAGCACGGGCCCCCCTAAGATATGAGTCTTCCTTTCCTGTTCCCTTACACCTCACTCTTCGCCTATGTTAAAAATCCTGGGCGTTCCCTACTGGCTGAGTCTTGTTCTGTGCCTCACTCGACAGTACCTTGGTGTCCTGTAAGCACTGAGTCTTCCTCTCCCCCTCCCTTATAAAACCTCATTGTCCCCTAAGCACTGAATCCTCCTCTCTTTATCCCCTCACAGAACTTCGGTTTCCCCTAAGTGCTGAGTCTTCTTCTCCGCCTCTCTTGGCAGTACCTCGGTGTCTTCTAATGGGTGAATCTTGCTCGCCTCCTACCCTGACGGAACCTCAGAGGCCCCTAAACTTTGACTCTTCCTCTCCTAATCTGTTGTAAACCTTGGTGATCCACAAGCGCTGAGGTTTCCTCTCCTAATCCTTTACAGAACTTCGGTGTCCCCTAAGGGCTAAATGTTCCTCTCCACACTTACCGAAAATCAGTGTTTCCTTTGCATTGAGTTCTCCTGTCATCTTCTTTCACAGAACCTCCGTGTCCCCCGAGAGGTTTTTTTTCGTCTCCTCCTTCCTGAGCAAAACCTCGGTGTCCCCTCTGCCTTCAGTCTTCCACTCCTCCTCCCGTACAAAACCTCACTGTCCCCTAATCGATGGTTCTTCCTCCCCTTGTCCCTTACAGAACTTCAGTGTGTCTTAAACTATGAGTCTTCCTCTCCTCCTCCTTTGATATTACCACATTTTTCCTAAGCCTTCACTCTTTGTTTCCTCTCTCCTTTACTAAACCCCATGTCCCCTATGCGTTGAATCTTCCTCTCCTTCTCCCTTGAGAGAATCTCCCTGTACTCTAAGCACTGAATATTTCTTTGCTTCTACCTTGGCAGAACCTCGATATCTGCTGAGCACAGCGTCTTCCTCATCTTCTCCCATACCAGCTCTCTCTGTCTCCTAAGCGCTGAGTCTTCATCACCTCCTCCCTTACAGAAACTCACTGCTGCTAAGCGCTCGAGACTTCCTCCTCTCCTCCCTTCCAGAGCCTCGGTCTTCCCTAAGTGCTGAGCCTTCCTCTCCTCCTCCCTTGACAGAAAGGCAGTGTTCGCTACACGTGGAATCTTCCTCTTCTGCTCCATTGACAGAACCTCGGTGTCCCCTGACTGCTGAATCTTTACTCTGCTCCTACCTTGAATCTCGGTGTCTCCTAACTGCTGAGCTTCCTCTCTTCCTTCCTTTGAAAATCCCAAACTCTCCTAATTTCTGAGTCCTCCTCTCCTCCCCCCTTACAGAACCTAGGTGTGTTTTAAACCCTGAGTCTTAATCTTTTCCTACCTTGGCAGAACATCTGTGTCTCTTAAGCACTGAGCCTTCCTCTCCCCTCCTTCACAGCCTGTGTGTGTCCTAAGCGCTGACTCTTTCTCTCTTTTTCCCTTAGAAGCACGGGTTCCCCTAAGTGATGAGTCTTTCTTTCCTATTCCCTTACACAACCTCACTCTCCGCCTATCTTAAAAATCCTGGGCGTCCCGTAAGCGCTGAGTTTTGTTCTGTGCTTCACTCGACAGTACCTTGGTGTCCTCTAAGCGCTGAGTCTTCCTCTCCCCCTCCCTGATAAAACCTCAGTGCCCCCTAGGCGCTGAGTCCTCCTCTCCTCATCCCTTGAGAGAACTTCGGTGTCCCCTAAGCGCTGAGCCTTCTCCACCTCTTTTGGCAGTATCTTGATGTCTCCTAAGGGCTGAATCTTCCTCTCAACCTACTCTGACGCAGCCTCAGAGGACCCTAAACTCTGACTCTTCCCTTCCTCGTGTGTTATAAAACCTCGGAGATCCACAAGCACTGAGGCTTCCTCTTCTCCCCCTCTAAAGAACCTCGCTGTCCCCTACCTGCTAAATGTTCCTCTCCTCCCTTACGCCAAATCACTGTTTCTTATGCATTGAGTCTTTCTATCATCCTCCATCACAGAACCTAGGTGACCACCAAGAGGTGGTTCTTCCTCTCCTCCTTCCTTGACAAAACCCCGTGTCCCCTATGCGTTGAGTGTTCCGCACCTCCTCTGATACAGAACCTCGCTCTCCCGTAATCACTGATTCTTCCTCTCCTCCTCCCTTAAATCGTTAGTGTTTTTTCAAGACTTGGTCTTCCTCTTCTCTTCCGCTACAGAACCTCTCTCTCCCCTGAGTCATGAGTCTTTCCACCTCCCTTAGTGAAAATCCGTGTTGCCCAAGCAGTGAGCCTTCCTCTCCTTCTTCCTTATGGAACCTCAGTGTCCCCTATGCGCTGAGTTCTTCTCTCCTCATCCTTTGACAGAAGTACGGTGTTGCCTAAGCACTGAGTCGTCTTCTCCGCTTAACTTGCCATTACCTCATTGTTGTCTATGGGCTTAATCTTCCTCTCCTCCTACCTTGACAGAACCTCAGAGGCCCCTAAACTCTGACTCTCCCTCTCCTCATGTGTTCTAAAACCGTGGTGATCCAAAAGCGCTGCGGCTTCTTTTCCTCCTACTTTACAGAACCTCAGTGTCCTCTAAATGTTCCCCTCCTTCAGCCGTACACAAAAGCAGTGTTCCCCATGCATTGAGATTCCTATTCTCCTCCCTCACTGAACCTCAGTGTACCCGAAGAGGTCTTTTTTCGTCTCCTCCTTCCTTCACAAAACCTCTTTGTCCCCTATGCGTTGAGTCTTCCACTTCTGCTCCCTTACACAACCTCACTCTCCCCTCATCGCTGATTCTTCCACTCTTTGTCCCTTACAGAACTTCGGTGTGTCTTAAACTCTGAGTCTTCCTCTCCTCCTCCTTTCATATTACCACATTTTTCCTAAGCCTTCACGCTTTGTCTCCTCCTCCCTTTACAGAACCCCATGTCCCCTATGCACTGAGTCTTCCTCTCCTTCTCCCTTGAGAGAATCTCCGTGCTCTCTAAGAACTGAATCTTTCTTTACTCCTACCTTGGCAGAACCTCGATATCTGCTGCATACAGCGTCTTCCTCATCTCCTCCCATACAAACCATCTATGTCTCCTAAGTGCTGAGTCTTCATCACCTCCTGCCTTACAGAAACTCACTGTTGCTAAGCTCTCAAGACTTCCTCCTCTCCTACCTTACAGAGCCTCAGTCTTCCATCAGTGCTGAGCCTTCCTCTCCTCCTCCCTTGACAGAACAGTAGTGTTCGCTTCACGCGGAATCTTGGTTTTCGGCTCCTTTGACAGATCCTCGGTGTCCCCTAAGTGCTGAATCTTTACTCTGCTTCTACCTTGATAGAATCTCGGTGTCTCCTAAGTGCTGAGCCTTCCTCTGCTCCTGTCTTGACAGAACCTCAGTGTCCCTTCAGCGCTGAGTTTTCTTCTCTAGCACCATTACTGAACATCAGTGTCCACTAAGTATTGAGTTTTCTTCTGCTCCTCCCTTACAGCACCTCGGTTTCCTCTAAAGCCTGAGTCTTCCTTTCCTTCTCCCTTACACTACCGTGGTCCCCCTTGGTCACTCACTCCTCCTCTGGGTCTCCATCACAGAAACTCGGTGTACCATAAGTTCTGAGACCTCCTCTCCTCTCTCCTTACAGAATTTCGGTGGCCCTTAAACACTGCGTATTCCTCCCCTCCTCCCTTACACAACCTTGGTGTGCACTGAGCGCTGAGTATTCCTGTCCTCCTCTCTTCAGAGAACCTGTTCCCTAAGCACTCAGTCTTCCTTTGTCCACTCTTGACAGAACCTTGAAGACATCTGAGCACTGAATCTTCCTCTCGTGTTCCCTTACAGAGTCTCAGTGTCCACTTATCCTGGAGACTTCCTCTTCTCCTGTCTTACAAATCCTCCGTGTCCCCTAAGCGCAGTCTTCCTCTCCTGCTCCCTTACACAACCTCAGGGTTCCCTAAGCATTGAGTCTTCTTTCCTTTCCATCCTTACAAAACCTCAGTGTCCCCTACTCGGTGGTCTTTCCTCTCCTTTCACCTTACAGAACCTCAGTGTTCTTTCAACCCTGAGTCTTCCTCTACCCTCCCTAGAGAGAGCTTCAGTGCCCTATCACAGCTCAGCCCTCTTTTCTTCCTCCATTACATATCAGTGCTGTTACATGAGCATTGAGTCTTCTTCTCCCTGGACGGAACCTTAGTGTTCCCTTAGCTCTGAACCATCCTTTCCTCTTCCCTTACAGATTTTGTCTGCCCCCTCCAAGCTCGGATTCTTCCTCTCCTCATCGCTTACAAAAGCTCCATGTACCCTAAGCTCTGAAACTTCCTCTTCTCCTCACTTTGAAACCTCGGTGTCACATAAACGCTGTGTTTTCTCTCCACGCCCTCTTAAATACTGTCAAAATCCCCAAGGGCTGAGACTTCCTTTCCTCTTCGCTTACACAACCTTGGGGTCCCTTCTGCCCGAACCTTCCTCTCCACTTCTCTTGTATAATCTCGGTTTACCCAAAGCACCGAGCCTTGCTCCCATCTCTTTGAGAACCACTGTGTCCCCCAAGTGCTGACACTTTCTTCCTTCTTTACAGAACCTTGGTGTCCCCTACGCGCTGCTTTTTTCTCTCCTCCTCCATTACAAACCTTGTTGTTCCTTCAGCGCTTACCCTTCCTCTTCTCCTCCCTTATGGAACCTCTTTCTTCCCTGAGCGATGAGCTTTTCGACCCCCCTTACTGAAAATCAGTGGCGTCCAAGCGCTGAAGGACCCTCACTCCCTTTACAGAGCCTTAGTGTTCCCTGAGCGCTGAGTCTTCCTCTCCTCTTCCTTGTAGAAACTCAATGATCCCTAAGCATTGAGTCTTCATCTCTTCCTCCCCTGACAGTACCTCAGTTTTCCATAAGAGCTGGGTCTTCCTCTCTTCCACCGCAGGAAAAAAACTCGCTGTCTCCTTTAACGCTGAGCTGTCCTATTCTCCTCCCTTGACAGAACCTCAGTATACCCTCATTTTTGAGCCTTCCTTTACTAATCTCTTCGAGACCTTCGGTGTCTCCTAACTGCTGAGCTTCCTCTCTTCCTTCCTTTGAAAATCTCCAAGTCCCCGCATTTCTGAGACTTCCTCTCCTCTCCCCTTCCAGAACCTCCTTGTGCTTTAGACCCTGAGTCTTATTCTTTTCCTACCTTGGCAGAACTTCTGTGCTTCTTAAGCACTGAGTCTTCCTCTATTCTCCTTGACAGCCTATTTTTCCCCTAGGAGCTCACTTTTTCTCTTTTTTCCCTTACAAAAGCACGGGCCCCCCTAAGATATGAGTCTTCCTTTCCTGTTCCCTTACACCTCACTCTTCGCCTATGTTAAAAATCCTGGGCGTTCCCTACTGGCTGAGTCTTGTTCTGTGCCTCACTCGACAGTACCTTGGTGTCCTGTAAGCACTGAGTCTTCCTCTCCCCCTCCCTTATAAAACCTCATTGTCCCCTAAGCACTGAATCCTCCTCTCTTTATCCCCTCACAGAACTTCGGTTTCCCCTAAGTGCTGAGTCTTCTTCTCCGCCTCTCTTGGCAGTACCTCGGTGTCTTCTAATGGGTGAATCTTGCTCGCCTCCTACCCTGACGGAACCTCAGAGGCCCCTAAACTTTGACTCTTCCTCTCCTAATCTGTTGTAAACCTTGGTGATCCACAAGCGCTGAGGTTTCCTCTCCTAATCCTTTACAGAACTTCGGTGTCCCCTAAGGGCTAAATGTTCCTCTCCACACTTACCGAAAATCAGTGTTTCCTTTGCATTGAGTTCTCCTGTCATCTTCTTTCACAGAACCTCCGTGTCCCCCGAGAGGTTTTTTTTCGTCTCCTCCTTCCTGAACAAAACCTCGGTGTCCCCTCTGCCTTCAGTCTTCCACTCCTCCTCCCGTACAAAACCTCACTGTCCCCTAATCGATGGTTCTTCCTCCCCTTGTCCCTTACAGAACTTCAGTGTGTCTTAAACTATGAGTCTTCCTCTCCTCCTCCTTTGATATTACCACATTTTTCCTAAGCCTTCACTCTTTGTTTCCTCTCTCCTTTACTAAACCCCATGTTCCCTATGCGTTGAATCTTCCTCTCCTTCTCCCTTGAGAGAATCTCCCTGTACTCTAAGCACTGAATATTTCTTTGCTTCTACCTTGGCAGAACCTCGATATCTGCTGAGCACAGCGTCTTCCTCATCTTCTCCCATACCAACTGTCTCTGTCTCCTAAGCGCTGAGTCTTCATCACCTCCTCCCTTACAGAAACTCACTGCTGCTAAGCGCTCGAGACTTCCTCCTCTCCTCCCTTCCAGAGCCTCGGTCTTCCCTAAGTGCTGAGCCTTCCTCTCCTCCTCCCTTGACAGAAAGGCAGTGTTCGTTACACGTGGAATCTTCCTCTTCTGCTCCATTGACAGAACCTCGGTGTCCCCTGACTGCTGAATCTTTACTCTGCTCCTACCTTGAATCTCGGTGTCTCCTAACTGCTGAGCTTCCTCTCTTCCTTCCTTTGAAAATCCCAAACTCTCCTAATTTCTGAGTCCTCCTCTCCTCCCCCCTTACAGAACCTAGGTGTGTTTTAAACCCTGAGTCTTAATCTTTTCCTACCTTGGCAGAACATCTGTGTCTCTTAAGCACTGAGCCTTCCTCTCCCCTCCTTCACAGCCTGTGTGTGTCCTAAGCGCTGACTCTTTCTCTCTTTTTCCCTTAGAAGCACGGGTTCCCCTAAGTGATGAGTCTTTCTTTCCTATTCCCTTACACAACCTCACTCTCCGCCTATCTTAAAAATCCTGGGCGTCCCGTAAGCGCTGAGTTTTGTTCTGTGCTTCACTCGACAGTACCTTGGTGTCCTCTAAGCGCTGAGTCTTCCTCTCCCCCTCCCTGATAAAACCTCAGTGCCCCCTAGGCGCTGAGTCCTCCTCTCCTCATCCCTTGAGAGAACTTCGGTGTCCCCTAAGCGCTGAGCCTTCTCCACCTCTTTTGGCAGTATCTTGATGTCTCCTAAGGGCTGAATCTTCCTCTCAACCTACTCTGACGCAGCCTCAGAGGACCCTAAACTCTGACTCTTCCCTTCCTCGTGTGTTATAAAACCTCGGAGATCCACAAGCACTGAGGCTTCCTCTTCTCCCCCTATACAGAACCTCGCTGTCCCCTACCTGCTAAATGTTCCTCTCCTCCCTTACGCCAAATCACTGTTTCTTATGCATTGAGTCTTTCTATCATCCTCCATCACAGAACCTAGGTGACCACCAAGAGGTGGTTCTTCCTCTCCTCCTTCCTTGACAAAACCCCGTGTCCCCTATGCGTTGAGTGTTCCGCACCTCCTCTGATACAGAACCTCGCTCTCCCGTAATCACTGATTCTTCCTCTCCTCCTCCCTTAAATCGTTAGTGTTTTTTCAAGACTTGGTCTTCCTCTTCTCTTCCGCTACAGAACCTCTCTCTCCCCTGAGTCATGAGTCTTTCCACCTCCCTTAGTGAAAATCCGTGTTGCCCAAGCAGTGAGCCTTCCTCTCCTTCTTCCTTATGGAACCTCAGTGTCCCCTATGCGCTGAGTTCTTCTCTCCTCATCCTTTGACAGAAGTACGGTGTTGCCTAAGCACTGAGTCGTCTTCTCCGCTTAACTTGCCATTACCTCATTGTTGTCTATGGGCTTAATCTTCCTCTCCTCCTACCTTGACAGAACCTCAGAGGCCCCTAAACTCTGACTCTCCCTCTCCTCATGTGTTCTAAAACCGTGGTGATCCAAAAGCGCTGCGGCTTCTTTTCCTCCTATTTTACAGAACCTCAGTGTCCTCTAAATGTTCCCCTCCTTCAGCCGTACACAAAAGCAGTGTTCCCCATGCATTGAGATTCCTATTCTCCTCCCTCACTGAACCTCAGTGTACCCGAAGAGGTCTTTTTTCGTCTCCTCCTTCCTTCACAAAACCTCTTTGTCCCCTATGCGTTGAGTCTTCCACTTCTGCTCCCTTACACAACCTCACTCTCCCCTCATCGCTGATTCTTCCACTCTTTGTCCCTTACAGAACTTCGGTGTGTCTTAAACTCTGAGTCTTCCTCTCCTCCTCCTTTCATATTACCACATTTTTCCTAAGCCTTCACGCTTTGTCTCCTCCTCCCTTTACAGAACCCCATGTCCCCTATGCACTGAGTCTTCCTCTCCTCCCTTGAGAGAATCTCCGTGCTCTCTAAGAACTGAATCTTTCTCTACTCCTACCTTGGCAGAACCTCGATATCTGCTGCATACAGCGTCTTCCTCATCTCCTCCCATACAAACCATCTATGTCTCCTAAGTGCTGAGTCTTCATCACCTCCTGCCTTACAGAAACTCACTGTTGCTAAGCTCTCAAGACTTCCTCCTCTCCTACCTTACAGAGCCTCAGTCTTCCATCAGTGCTGAGCCTTCCTCTCCTCCTCCCTTGACAGAACAGTAGTGTTCGCTTCACGCGGAATCTTGGTTTTCGGCTCCTTTGACAGATCCTCGGTGTCCCCTAAGTGCTGAATCTTTACTCTGCTTCTACCTTGATAGAATCTCGGTGTCTCCTAAGTGCTGAGCCTTCCTCTGCTCCTGTCTTGACAGAACCTCAGTGTCCCTTCAGCGCTGAGTTTTCTTCTCTAGCACCATTACTGAACATCAGTGTCCACTAAGTATTGAGTTTTCTTCTGCTCCTCCCTTACAGCACCTCGGTTTCCTCTAAAGCCTGAGTCTTCCTTTCCTTCTCCCTTACACTACCGTGGTCCCCCTTGGTCACTCACTCCTCCTCTGGGTCTCCATCACAGAAACTCGGTGTACCATAAGTTCTGAGACCTCCTCTCCTCTCTCCTTACAGAATTTCGGTGGCCCTTAAACACTGCGTATTCCTCCCCTCCTCCCTTACAGAACCTTGGTGTGCACTGAGCGCTGAGTATTCCTGTCCTCCTCTCTTCAGAGAACCTGTTCCCTAAGCACTCAGTCTTCCTTTGTCCACTCTTGACAGAACCTTGAAGACATCTGAGCACTGAATCTTCCTCTCGTGTTCCCTTACAGAGTCTCAGTGTCCACTTATCCTGGAGACTTCCTCTTCTCCTGTCTTACAAATCCTCCGTGTCCCCTAAGCGCAGTCTTCCTCTCCTGCTCCCTTACACAACCTCAGGGTTCCCTAAGCATTGAGTCTTCTTTCCTTTCCATCCTTACAAAACCTCAGTGTCCCCTACTCGGTGGTCTTTCCTCTCCTTTCACCTTACAGAACCTCAGTGTTCTTTCAACCCTGAGTCTTCCTCTACCCTCCCTAGAGAGAGCTTCAGTGCCCTATCACAGCTCAGCCCTCTTTTCTTCCTCCATTACATATCAGTGCTGTTACATGAGCATTGAGTCTTCTTCTCCCTGGACGGAACCTTAGTGTTCCCTTAGCTCTGAACCATCCTTTCCTCTTCCCTTACAGATTTTGTCTGCCCCCTCCAAGCTCGGATTCTTCCTCTCCTCATCGCTTACAAAAGCTCCATGTACCCTAAGCTCTGAAACTTCCTCTTCTCCTCACTTTGAAACCTCGGTGTCACATAAACGCTGTGTTTTCTCTCCACGCCCTCTTAAATACTGTCAAAATCCCCAAGGGCTGAGACTTCCTTTCCTCTTCGCTTAAACAACCTTGGGGTCCCTTCTGCCCGAACCTTCCTCTCCACTTCTCTTGTATAATCTCGGTTTACCCAAAGCACCGAGCCTTGCTCCCATCTCTTTGAGAACCACTGTGTCCCCCAAGTGCTGACACTTTCTTCCTTCTTTACAGAACCTTGGTGTCCCCTACGCGCTGCTTTTTTCTCTCCTCCTCCATTACAAACCTTGTTGTTCCTTCAGCGCTTACCCTTCCTCTTCTCCTCCCTTATGGAACCTCTTTCTTCCCTGAGCGATGAGCTTTTCGACCCCCCTTACTGAAAATCAGTGGCGTCCAAGCGCTGAAGGACCCTCACTCCCTTTACAGAGCCTTAGTGTTCCCTGAGCGCTGAGTCTTCCTCTCCTCTTCCTTGTAGAAACTCAATGATCCCTAAGCATTGAGTCTTCATCTCTTCCTCCCCTGACAGTACCTCAGTTTTCCATAAGAGCTGGGTCTTCCTCTCTTCCACCGCAGGAAAAAAACTCGCTGTCTCCTTTAACGCTGAGCTGTCCTATTCTCCTCCCTTGACAGAACCTCAGTATACCCTCATTTTTGAGCCTTCCTTTACTAATCTCTTCGAGACCTTCGGTGTCTCCTAACTGCTGAGCTTCCTCTCTTCCTTCCTTTGAAAATCTCCAAGTCCCCGCATTTCTGAGACTTCCTCTCCTCTCCCCTTCCAGAACCTCCTTGTGCTTTAGACCCTGAGTCTTATTCTTTTCCTACCTTGGCAGAACTTCTGTGCTTCTTAAGCACTGAGTCTTCCTCTATTCTCCTTGACAGCCTATTTTTCCCCTAAGAGCTCACTTTTTCTCTTTTTTCCCTTACAAAAGCACGGGCCCCCCTAAGATATGAGTCTTCCTTTCCTGTTCCCTTACACCTCACTCTTCGCCTATGTTAAAAATCCTGGGCGTTCCCTACTGGCTGAGTCTTGTTCTGTGCCTCACTCGACAGTACCTTGGTGTCCTGTAAGCACTGAGTCTTCCTCTCCCCCTCCCTTATAAAACCTCATTGTCCCCTAAGCACTGAATCCTCCTCTCTTTATCCCCTCACAGAACTTCGGTTTCCCCTAAGTGCTGAGTCTTCTTCTCCGCCTCTCTTGGCAGTACCTCGGTGTCTTCTAATGGGTGAATCTTGCTCGCCTCCTACCCTGACGGAACCTCAGAGGCCCCTAAACTTTGACTCTTCCTTTCCTAATCTGTTGTAAACCTTGGTGATCCACAAGCGCTGAGGTTTCCTCTCCTAATCCTTTACAGAACTTCGGTGTCCCCTAAGGGCTAAATGTTCCTCTCCACACTTACCGAAAATCAGTGTTTCCTTTGCATTGAGTTCTCCTGTCATCTTCTTTCACAGAACCTCCGTGTCCCCCGAGAGGTTTTTTTTCGTCTCCTCCTTCCTGAACAAAACCTCGGTGTCCCCTCTGCCTTCAGTCTTCCACTCCTCCTCCCGTACAAAACCTCACTGTCCCCTAATCGATGGTTCTTCCTCCCCTTGTCCCTTACAGAACTTCAGTGTGTCTTAAACTATGAGTCTTCCTCTCCTCCTCCTTTGATATTACCACATTTTTCCTAAGCCTTCACTCTTTGTTTCCTCTCTCCTTTACTAAACCCCATGTTCCCTATGCGTTGAATCTTCCTCTCCTTCTCCCTTGAGAGAATCTCCCTGTACTCTAAGCACTGAATATTTCTTTGCTTCTACCTTGGCAGAACCTCGATATCTGCTGAGCACAGCGTCTTCCTCATCTTCTCCCATACCAACTGTCTCTGTCTCCTAAGCGCTGAGTCTTCATCACCTCCTCCCTTACAGAAACTCACTGCTGCTAAGCGCTCGAGACTTCCTCCTCTCCTCCCTTCCAGAGCCTCGGTCTTCCCTAAGTGCTGAGCCTTCCTCTCCTCCTCCCTTGACAGAAAGGCAGTGTTCGTTACACGTGGAATCTTCCTCTTCTGCTCCATTGACAGAACCTCGGTGTCCCCTGACTGCTGAATCTTTACTCTGCTCCTACCTTGAATCTCGGTGTCTCCTAACTGCTGAGCTTCCTCTCTTCCTTCCTTTGAAAATCCCAAACTCTCCTAATTTCTGAGTCCTCCTCTCCTCCCCCCTTACAGAACCTAGGTGTGTTTTAAACCCTGAGTCTTAATCTTTTCCTACCTTGGCAGAACATCTGTGTCTCTTAAGCACTGAGCCTTCCTCTCCCCTCCTTCACAGCCTGTGTGTGTCCTAAGCGCTGACTCTTTCTCTCTTTTTCCCTTAGAAGCACGGGTTCCCCTAAGTGATGAGTCTTTCTTTCCTATTCCCTTACACAACCTCACTCTCCGCCTATCTTAAAAATCCTGGGCGTCCCGTAAGCGCTGAGTTTTGTTCTGTGCTTCACTCGACAGTACCTTGGTGTCCTCTAAGCGCTGAGTCTTCCTCTCCCCCTCCCTGATAAAACCTCAGTGCCCCCTAGGCGCTGAGTCCTCCTCTCCTCATCCCTTGAGAGAACTTCGGTGTCCCCTAAGCGCTGAGCCTTCTCCACCTCTTTTGGCAGTATCTTGATGTCTCCTAAGGGCTGAATCTTCCTCTCAACCTACTCTGACGCAGCCTCAGAGGACCCTAAACTCTGACTCTTCCCTTCCTCGTGTGTTATAAAACCTCGGAGATCCACAAGCACTGAGGCTTCCTCTTCTCCCCCTATACAGAACCTCGCTGTCCCCTACCTGCTAAATGTTCCTCTCCTCCCTTACGCCAAATCACTGTTTCTTATGCATTGAGTCTTTCTATCATCCTCCATCACAGAACCTAGGTGACCACCAAGAGGTGGTTCTTCCTCTCCTCCTTCCTTGACAAAACCCCGTGTCCCCTATGCGTTGAGTGTTCCGCACCTCCTCTGATACAGAACCTCGCTCTCCCGTAATCACTGATTCTTCCTCTCCTCCTCCCTTAAATCGTTAGTGTTTTTTCAAGACTTGGTCTTCCTCTTCTCTTCCGCTACAGAACCTCTCTCTCCCCTGAGTCATGAGTCTTTCCACCTCCCTTAGTGAAAATCCGTGTTGCCCAAGCAGTGAGCCTTCCTCTCCTTCTTCCTTATGGAACCTCAGTGTCCCCTATGCGCTGAGTTCTTCTCTCCTCATCCTTTGACAGAAGTACGGTGTTGCCTAAGCACTGAGTCGTCTTCTCCGCTTAACTTGCCATTACCTCATTGTTGTCTATGGGCTTAATCTTCCTCTCCTCCTACCTTGACAGAACCTCAGAGGCCCCTAAACTCTGACTCTCCCTCTCCTCATGTGTTCTAAAACCGTGGTGATCCAAAAGCGCTGCGGCTTCTTTTCCTCCTATTTTACAGAACCTCAGTGTCCTCTAAATGTTCCCCTCCTTCAGCCGTACACAAAAGCAGTGTTCCCCATGCATTGAGATTCCTATTCTCCTCCCTCACTGAACCTCAGTGTACCCGAAGAGGTCTTTTTTCGTCTCCTCCTTCCTTCACAAAACCTCTTTGTCCCCTATGCGTTGAGTCTTCCACTTCTGCTCCCTTACACAACCTCACTCTCCCCTCATCGCTGATTCTTCCACTCTTTGTCCCTTACAGAACTTCGGTGTGTCTTAAACTCTGAGTCTTCCTCTCCTCCTCCTTTCATATTACCACATTTTTCCTAAGCCTTCACGCTTTGTCTCCTCCTCCCTTTACAGAACCCCATGTCCCCTATGCACTGAGTCTTCCTCTCCTCCCTTGAGAGAATCTCCGTGCTCTCTAAGAACTGAATCTTTCTCTACTCCTACCTTGGCAGAACCTCGATATCTGCTGCATACAGCGTCTTCCTCATCTCCTCCCATACAAACCATCTATGTCTCCTAAGTGCTGAGTCTTCATCACCTCCTGCCTTACAGAAACTCACTGTTGCTAAGCTCTCAAGACTTCCTCCTCTCCTACCTTACAGAGCCTCAGTCTTCCATCAGTGCTGAGCCTTCCTCTCCTCCTCCCTTGACAGAACAGTAGTGTTCGCTTCACGCGGAATCTTGGTTTTCGGCTCCTTTGACAGATCCTCGGTGTCCCCTAAGTGCTGAATCTTTACTCTGCTTCTACCTTGATAGAATCTCGGTGTCTCCTAAGTGCTGAGCCTTCCTCTGCTCCTGTCTTGACAGAACCTCAGTGTCCCTTCAGCGCTGAGTTTTCTTCTCTAGCACCATTACTGAACATCAGTGTCCACTAAGTATTGAGTTTTCTTCTGCTCCTCCCTTACAGCACCTCGGTTTCCTCTAAAGCCTGAGTCTTCCTTTCCTTCTCCCTTACACTACCGTGGTCCCCCTTGGTCACTCACTCCTCCTCTGGGTCTCCATCACAGAAACTCGGTGTACCATAAGTTCTGAGACCTCCTCTCCTCTCTCCTTACAGAATTTCGGTGGCCCTTAAACACTGCGTATTCCTCCCCTCCTCCCTTACAGAACCTTGGTGTGCACTGAGCGCTGAGTATTCCTGTCCTCCTCTCTTCAGAGAACCTGTTCCCTAAGCACTCAGTCTTCCTTTGTCCACTCTTGACAGAACCTTGAAGACATCTGAGCACTGAATCTTCCTCTCGTGTTCCCTTACAGAGTCTCAGTGTCCACTTATCCTGGAGACTTCCTCTTCTCCTGTCTTACAAATCCTCCGTGTCCCCTAAGCGCAGTCTTCCTCTCCTGCTCCCTTACACAACCTCAGGGTTCCCTAAGCATTGAGTCTTCTTTCCTTTCCATCCTTACAAAACCTCAGTGTCCCCTACTCGGTGGTCTTTCCTCTCCTTTCACCTTACAGAACCTCAGTGTTCTTTCAACCCTGAGTCTTCCTCTACCCTCCCTAGAGAGAGCTTCAGTGCCCTATCACAGCTCAGCCCTCTTTTCTTCCTCCATTACATATCAGTGCTGTTACATGAGCATTGAGTCTTCTTCTCCCTGGACGGAACCTTAGTGTTCCCTTAGCTCTGAACCATCCTTTCCTCTTCCCTTACAGATTTTGTCTGCCCCCTCCAAGCTCGGATTCTTCCTCTCCTCATCGCTTACAAAAGCTCCATGTACCCTAAGCTCTGAAACTTCCTCTTCTCCTCACTTTGAAACCTCGGTGTCACATAAACGCTGTGTTTTCTCTCCACGCCCTCTTAAATACTGTCAAAATCCCCAAGGGCTGAGACTTCCTTTCCTCTTCGCTTAAACAACCTTGGGGTCCCTTCTGCCCGAACCTTCCTCTCCACTTCTCTTGTATAATCTCGGTTTACCCAAAGCACCGAGCCTTGCTCCCATCTCTTTGAGAACCACTGTGTCCCCCAAGTGCTGACACTTTCTTCCTTCTTTACAGAACCTTGGTGTCCCCTACGCGCTGCTTTTTTCTCTCCTCCTCCATTACAAACCTTGTTGTTCCTTCAGCGCTTACCCTTCCTCTTCTCCTCCCTTATGGAACCTCTTTCTTCCCTGAGCGATGAGCTTTTCGACCCCCCTTACTGAAAATCAGTGGCGTCCAAGCGCTGAAGGACCCTCACTCCCTTTACAGAGCCTTAGTGTTCCCTGAGCGCTGAGTCTTCCTCTCCTCTTCCTTGTAGAAACTCAATGATCCCTAAGCATTGAGTCTTCATCTCTTCCTCCCCTGACAGTACCTCAGTTTTCCATAAGAGCTGGGTCTTCCTCTCTTCCACCGCAGGAAAAAAACTCGCTGTCTCCTTTAACGCTGAGCTGTCCTATTCTCCTCCCTTGACAGAACCTCAGTATACCCTCATTTTTGAGCCTTCCTTTACTAATCTCTTCGAGACCTTCGGTGTCTCCTAACTGCTGAGCTTCCTCTCTTCCTTCCTTTGAAAATCTCCAAGTCCCCGCATTTCTGAGACTTCCTCTCCTCTCCCCTTCCAGAACCTCCTTGTGCTTTAGACCCTGAGTCTTATTCTTTTCCTACCTTGGCAGAACTTCTGTGCTTCTTAAGCACTGAGTCTTCCTCTATTCTCCTTGACAGCCTATTTTTCCCCTAAGAGCTCACTTTTTCTCTTTTTTCCCTTACAAAAGCACGGGCCCCCCTAAGATATGAGTCTTCCTTTCCTGTTCCCTTACACCTCACTCTTCGCCTATGTTAAAAATCCTGGGCGTTCCCTACTGGCTGAGTCTTGTTCTGTGCCTCACTCGACAGTACCTTGGTGTCCTGTAAGCACTGAGTCTTCCTCTCCCCCTCCCTTATAAAACCTCATTGTCCCCTAAGCACTGAATCCTCCTCTCTTTATCCCCTCACAGAACTTCGGTTTCCCCTAAGTGCTGAGTCTTCTTCTCCGCCTCTCTTGGCAGTACCTCGGTGTCTTCTAATGGGTGAATCTTGCTCGCCTCCTACCCTGACGGAACCTCAGAGGCCCCTAAACTTTGACTCTTCCTCTCCTAATCTGTTGTAAACCTTGGTGATCCACAAGCGCTGAGGTTTCCTCTCCTAATCCTTTACCGAACTTCGGTGTCCCCTAAGGGCTAAATGTTCCTCTCCACACTTACCGAAAATCAGTGTTTCCTTTGCATTGAGTTCTCCTGTCATCTTCTTTCACAGAACCTCCGTGTCCCCCGAGAGGTTTTTTTTCGTCTCCTCCTTCCTGAACAAAACCTCGGTGTCCCCTCTGCCTTCAGTCTTCCACTCCTCCTCCCGTACAAAACCTCACTGTCCCCTAATCGATGGTTCTTCCTCCCCTTGTCCCTTACAGAACTTCAGTGTGTCTTAAACTATGAGTCTTCCTCTCCTCCTCCTTTGATATTACCACATTTTTCCTAAGCCTTCACTCTTTGTTTCCTCTCTCCTTTACTAAACCCCATGTTCCCTATGCGTTGAATCTTCCTCTCCTTCTCCCTTGAGAGAATCTCCCTGTACTCTAAGCACTGAATATTTCTTTGCTTCTACCTTGGCAGAACCTCGATATCTGCTGAGCACAGCGTCTTCCTCATCTTCTCCCATACCAACTGTCTCTGTCTCCTAAGCGCTGAGTCTTCATCACCTCCTCCCTTACAGAAACTCACTGCTGCTAAGCGCTCGAGACTTCCTCCTCTCCTCCCTTCCAGAGCCTCGGTCTTCCCTAAGTGCTGAGCCTTCCTCTCCTCCTCCCTTGACAGAAAGGCAGTGTTCGTTACACGTGGAATCTTCCTCTTCTGCTCCATTGACAGAACCTCGGTGTCCCCTGACTGCTGAATCTTTACTCTGCTCCTACCTTGAATCTCGGTGTCTCCTAACTGCTGAGCTTCCTCTCTTCCTTCCTTTGAAAATCCCAAACTCTCCTAATTTCTGAGTCCTCCTCTCCTCCCCCCTTACAGAACCTAGGTGTGTTTTAAACCCTGAGTCTTAATCTTTTCCTACCTTGGCAGAACATCTGTGTCTCTTAAGCACTGAGCCTTCCTCTCCCCTCCTTCACAGCCTGTGTGTGTCCTAAGCGCTGACTCTTTCTCTCTTTTTCCCTTAGAAGCACGGGTTCCCCTAAGTGATGAGTCTTTCTTTCCTATTCCCTTACACAACCTCACTCTCCGCCTATCTTAAAAATCCTGGGCGTCCCGTAAGCGCTGAGTTTTGTTCTGTGCTTCACTCGACAGTACCTTGGTGTCCTCTAAGCGCTGAGTCTTCCTCTCCCCCTCCCTGATAAAACCTCAGTGCCCCCTAGGCGCTGAGTCCTCCTCTCCTCATCCCTTGAGAGAACTTCGGTGTCCCCTAAGCGCTGAGCCTTCTCCACCTCTTTTGGCAGTATCTTGATGTCTCCTAAGGGCTGAATCTTCCTCTCAACCTACTCTGACGCAGCCTCAGAGGACCCTAAACTCTGACTCTTCCCTTCCTCGTGTGTTATAAAACCTCGGAGATCCACAAGCACTGAGGCTTCCTCTTCTCCCCCTCTACAGAACCTCGCTGTCCCCTACCTGCTAAATGTTCCTCTCCTCCCTTACGCCAAATCACTGTTTCTTATGCATTGAGTCTTTCTATCATCCTCCATCACAGAACCTAGGTGACCACCAAGAGGTGGTTCTTCCTCTCCTCCTTCCTTGACAAAACCCCGTGTCCCCTATGCGTTGAGTGTTCCGCACCTCCTCTGATACAGAACCTCGCTCTCCCGTAATCACTGATTCTTCCTCTCCTCCTCCCTTAAATCGTTAGTGTTTTTTCAAGACTTGGTCTTCCTCTTCTCTTCCGCTACAGAACCTCTCTCTCCCCTGAGTCATGAGTCTTTCCACCTCCCTTAGTGAAAATCCGTGTTGCCCAAGCAGTGAGCCTTCCTCTCCTTCTTCCTTATGGAACCTCAGTGTCCCCTATGCGCTGAGTTCTTCTCTCCTCATCCTTTGACAGAAGTACGGTGTTGCCTAAGCACTGAGTCGTCTTCTCCGCTTAACTTGCCATTACCTCATTGTTGTCTATGGGCTTAATCTTCCTCTCCTCCTACCTTGACAGAACCTCAGAGGCCCCTAAACTCTGACTCTCCCTCTCCTCATGTGTTCTAAAACCGTGGTGATCCAAAAGCGCTGCGGCTTCTTTTCCTCCTATTTTACAGAACCTCAGTGTCCTCTAAATGTTCCCCTCCTTCAGCCGTACACAAAAGCAGTGTTCCCCATGCATTGAGATTCCTATTCTCCTCCCTCACTGAACCTCAGTGTACCCGAAGAGGTCTTTTTTCGTCTCCTCCTTCCTTCACAAAACCTCTTTGTCCCCTATGCGTTGAGTCTTCCACTTCTGCTCCCTTACACAACCTCACTCTCCCCTCATCGCTGATTCTTCCACTCTTTGTCCCTTACAGAACTTCGGTGTGTCTTAAACTCTGAGTCTTCCTCTCCTCCTCCTTTCATATTACCACATTTTTCCTAAGCCTTCACGCTTTGTCTCCTCCTCCCTTTACAGAACCCCATGTCCCCTATGCACTGAGTCTTCCTCTCCTCCCTTGAGAGAATCTCCGTGCTCTCTAAGAACTGAATCTTTCTCTACTCCTACCTTGGCAGAACCTCGATATCTGCTGCATACAGCGTCTTCCTCATCTCCTCCCATACAAACCATCTATGTCTCCTAAGTGCTGAGTCTTCATCACCTCCTGCCTTACAGAAACTCACTGTTGCTAAGCTCTCAAGACTTCCTCCTCTCCTACCTTACAGAGCCTCAGTCTTCCATCAGTGCTGAGCCTTCCTCTCCTCCTCCCTTGACAGAACAGTAGTGTTCGCTTCACGCGGAATCTTGGTTTTCGGCTCCTTTGACAGATCCTCGGTGTCCCCTAAGTGCTGAATCTTTACTCTGCTTCTACCTTGATAGAATCTCGGTGTCTCCTAAGTGCTGAGCCTTCCTCTGCTCCTGTCTTGACAGAACCTCAGTGTCCCTTCAGCGCTGAGTTTTCTTCTCTAGCACCATTACTGAACATCAGTGTCCACTAAGTATTGAGTTTTCTTCTGCTCCTCCCTTACAGCACCTCGGTTTCCTCTAAAGCCTGAGTCTTCCTTTCCTTCTCCCTTACACTACCGTGGTCCCCCTTGGTCACTCACTCCTCCTCTGGGTCTCCATCACAGAAACTCGGTGTACCATAAGTTCTGAGACCTCCTCTCCTCTCTCCTTACAGAATTTCGGTGGCCCTTAAACACTGCGTATTCCTCCCCTCCTCCCTTACAGAACCTTGGTGTGCACTGAGCGCTGAGTATTCCTGTCCTCCTCTCTTCAGAGAACCTGTTCCCTAAGCACTCAGTCTTCCTTTGTCCACTCTTGACAGAACCTTGAAGACATCTGAGCACTGAATCTTCCTCTCGTGTTCCCTTACAGAGTCTCAGTGTCCACTTATCCTGGAGACTTCCTCTTCTCCTGTCTTACAAATCCTCCGTGTCCCCTAAGCGCAGTCTTCCTCTCCTGCTCCCTTACACAACCTCAGGGTTCCCTAAGCATTGAGTCTTCTTTCCTTTCCATCCTTACAAAACCTCAGTGTCCCCTACTCGGTGGTCTTTCCTCTCCTTTCACCTTACAGAACCTCAGTGTTCTTTCAACCCTGAGTCTTCCTCTACCCTCCCTAGAGAGAGCTTCAGTGCCCTATCACAGCTCAGCCCTCTTTTCTTCCTCCATTACATATCAGTGCTGTTACATGAGCATTGAGTCTTCTTCTCCCTGGACGGAACCTTAGTGTTCCCTTAGCTCTGAACCATCCTTTCCTCTTCCCTTACAGATTTTGTCTGCCCCCTCCAAGCTCGGATTCTTCCTCTCCTCATCGCTTACAAAAGCTCCATGTACCCTAAGCTCTGAAACTTCCTCTTCTCCTCACTTTGAAACCTCGGTGTCACATAAACGCTGTGTTTTCTCTCCACGCCCTCTTAAATACTGTCAAAATCCCCAAGGGCTGAGACTTCCTTTCCTCTTCGCTTAAACAACCTTGGGGTCCCTTCTGCCCGAACCTTCCTCTCCACTTCTCTTGTATCATCTCGGTTTACCCAAAGCACCGAGCCTTGCTCCCATCTCTTTGAGAACCACTGTGTCCCCCAAGTGCTGACACTTTCTTCCTTCTTTACAGAACCTTGGTGTCCCCTACGCGCTGCTTTTTTCTCTCCTCCTCCATTACAAACCTTGTTGTTCCTTCAGCGCTTACCCTTCCTCTTCTCCTCCCTTATGGAACCTCTTTCTTCCCTGAGCGATGAGCTTTTCGACCCCCCTTACTGAAAATCAGTGTCGTCCAAGCGCTGAAGGACCCTCACTCCCTTTACAGAGCCTTAGTGTTCCCTGAGCGCTGAGTCTTCCTCTCCTCTTCCTTGTAGAAACTCAATGATCCCTAAGCATTGAGTCTTCATCTCTTCCTCCCCTGACAGTACCTCAGTTTTCCATAAGAGCTGGGTCTTCCTCTCTTCCACCGCAGGAAAAAAACTCGCTGTCTCCTTTAACGCTGAGCTGTCCTATTCTCCTCCCTTGACAGAACCTCAGTATACCCTCATTTTTGAGCCTTCCTTTACTAATCTCTTCGAGACCTTCGGTGTCTCCTAACTGCTGAGCTTCCTCTCTTCCTTCCTTTGAAAATCTCCAAGTCCCCGCATTTCTGAGACTTCCTCTCCTCTCCCCTTCCAGAACCTCCTTGTGCTTTAGACCCTGAGTCTTATTCTTTTCCTACCTTGGCAGAACTTCTGTGCTTCTTAAGCACTGAGTCTTCCTCTATTCTCCTTGACAGCCTATTTTTCCCCTAAGAGCTCACTTTTTCTCTTTTTTCCCTTACAAAAGCACGGGCCCCCCTAAGATATGAGTCTTCCTTTCCTGTTCCCTTACACCTCACTCTTCGCCTATGTTAAAAATCCTGGGCGTTCCCTACTGGCTGAGTCTTGTTCTGTGCCTCACTCGACAGTACCTTGGTGTCCTGTAAGCACTGAGTCTTCCTCTCCCCCTCCCTTATAAAACCTCATTGTCCCCTAAGCACTGAATCCTCCTCTCTTTATCCCCTCACAGAACTTCGGTTTCCCCTAAGTGCTGAGTCTTCTTCTCCGCCTCTCTTGGCAGTACCTCGGTGTCTTCTAATGGGTGAATCTTGCTCGCCTCCTACCCTGACGGAACCTCAGAGGCCCCTAAACTTTGACTCTTCCTCTCCTAATCTGTTGTAAACCTTGGTGATCCACAAGCGCTGAGGTTTCCTCTCCTAATCCTTTACAGAACTTCGGTGTCCCCTAAGGGCTAAATGTTCCTCTCCACACTTACCGAAAATCAGTGTTTCCTTTGCATTGAGTTCTCCTGTCATCTTCTTTCACAGAACCTCCGTGTCCCCCGAGAGGTTTTTTTTCGTCTCCTCCTTCCTGAACAAAACCTCGGTGTCCCCTCTGCCTTCAGTCTTCCACTCCTCCTCCCGTACAAAACCTCACTGTCCCCTAATCGATGGTTCTTCCTCCCCTTGTCCCTTACAGAACTTCAGTGTGTCTTAAACTATGAGTCTTCCTCTCCTCCTCCTTTGATATTACCACATTTTTCCTAAGCCTTCACTCTTTGTTTCCTCTCTCCTTTACTAAACCCCATGTTCCCTATGCGTTGAATCTTCCTCTCCTTCTCCCTTGAGAGAATCTCCCTGTACTCTAAGCACTGAATATTTCTTTGCTTCTACCTTGGCAGAACCTCGATATCTGCTGAGCACAGCGTCTTCCTCATCTTCTCCCATACCAACTGTCTCTGTCTCCTAAGCGCTGAGTCTTCATCACCTCCTCCCTTACAGAAACTCACTGCTGCTAAGCGCTCGAGACTTCCTCCTCTCCTCCCTTCCAGAGCCTCGGTCTTCCCTAAGTGCTGAGCCTTCCTCTCCTCCTCCCTTGACAGAAAGGCAGTGTTCGTTACACGTGGAATCTTCCTCTTCTGCTCCATTGACAGAACCTCGGTGTCCCCTGACTGCTGAATCTTTACTCTGCTCCTACCTTGAATCTCAGTGTCTCCTAACTGCTGAGCTTCCTCTCTTCCTTCCTTTGAAAATCCCAAACTCTCCTAATTTCTGAGTCCTCCTCTCCTCCCCCCTTACAGAACCTAGGTGTGTTTTAAACCCTGAGTCTTAATCTTTTCCTACCTTGGCAGAACATCTGTGTCTCTTAAGCACTGAGCCTTCCTCTCCCCTCCTTCACAGCCTGTGTGTGTCCTAAGCGCTGACTCTTTCTCTCTTTTTCCCTTAGAAGCACGGGTTCCCCTAAGTGATGAGTCTTTCTTTCCTATTCCCTTACACAACCTCACTCTCCGCCTATCTTAAAAATCCTGGGCGTCCCGTAAGCGCTGAGTTTTGTTCTGTGCTTCACTCGACAGTACCTTGGTGTCCTCTAAGCGCTGAGTCTTCCTCTCCCCCTCCCTGATAAAACCTCAGTGCCCCCTAGGCGCTGAGTCCTCCTCTCCTCATCCCTTGAGAGAACTTCGGTGTCCCCTAAGCGCTGAGCCTTCTCCACCTCTTTTGGCAGTATCTTGATGTCTCCTAAGGGCTGAATCTTCCTCTCAACCTACTCTGACGCAGCCTCAGAGGACCCTAAACTCTGACTCTTCCCTTCCTCGTGTGTTATAAAACCTCGGAGATCCACAAGCACTGAGGCTTCCTCTTCTCCCCCTCTACAGAACCTCGCTGTCCCCTACCTGCTAAATGTTCCTCTCCTCCCTTACGCCAAATCACTGTTTCTTATGCATTGAGTCTTTCTATCATCCTCCATCACAGAACCTAGGTGACCACCAAGAGGTGGTTCTTCCTCTCCTCCTTCCTTGACAAAACCCCGTGTCCCCTATGCGTTGAGTGTTCCGCACCTCCTCTGATACAGAACCTCGCTCTCCCGTAATCACTGATTCTTCCTCTCCTCCTCCCTTAAATCGTTAGTGTTTTTTCAAGACTTGGTCTTCCTCTTCTCTTCCGCTACAGAACCTCTCTCTCCCCTGAGTCATGAGTCTTTCCACCTCCCTTAGTGAAAATCCGTGTTGCCCAAGCAGTGAGCCTTCCTCTCCTTCTTCCTTATGGAACCTCAGTGTCCCCTATGCGCTGAGTTCTTCTCTCCTCATCCTTTGACAGAAGTACGGTGTTGCCTAAGCACTGAGTCGTCTTCTCCGCTTAACTTGCCATTACCTCATTGTTGTCTATGGGCTTAATCTTCCTCTCCTCCTACCTTGACAGAACCTCAGAGGCCCCTAAACTCTGACTCTCCCTCTCCTCATGTGTTCTAAAACCGTGGTGATCCAAAAGCGCTGCGGCTTCTTTTCCTCCTATTTTACAGAACCTCAGTGTCCTCTAAATGTTCCCCTCCTTCAGCCGTACACAAAAGCAGTGTTCCCCATGCATTGAGATTCCTATTCTCCTCCCTCACTGAACCTCAGTGTACCCGAAGAGGTCTTTTTTCGTCTCCTCCTTCCTTCACAAAACCTCTTTGTCCCCTATGCGTTGAGTCTTCCACTTCTGCTCCCTTACACAACCTCACTCTCCCCTCATCGCTGATTCTTCCACTCTTTGTCCCTTACAGAACTTCGGTGTGTCTTAAACTCTGAGTCTTCCTCTCCTCCTCCTTTCATATTACCACATTTTTCCTAAGCCTTCACGCTTTGTCTCCTCCTCCCTTTACAGAACCCCATGTCCCCTATGCACTGAGTCTTCCTCTCCTCCCTTGAGAGAATCTCCGTGCTCTCTAAGAACTGAATCTTTCTCTACTCCTACCTTGGCAGAACCTCGATATCTGCTGCATACAGCGTCTTCCTCATCTCCTCCCATACAAACCATCTATGTCTCCTAAGTGCTGAGTCTTCATCACCTCCTGCCTTACAGAAACTCACTGTTGCTAAGCTCTCAAGACTTCCTCCTCTCCTACCTTACAGAGCCTCAGTCTTCCATCAGTGCTGAGCCTTCCTCTCCTCCTCCCTTGACAGAACAGTAGTGTTCGCTTCACGCGGAATCTTGGTTTTCGGCTCCTTTGACAGATCCTCGGTGTCCCCTAAGTGCTGAATCTTTACTCTGCTTCTACCTTGATAGAATCTCGGTGTCTCCTAAGTGCTGAGCCTTCCTCTGCTCCTGTCTTGACAGAACCTCAGTGTCCCTTCAGCGCTGAGTTTTCTTCTCTAGCACCATTACTGAACATCAGTGTCCACTAAGTATTGAGTTTTCTTCTGCTCCTCCCTTACAGCACCTCGGTTTCCTCTAAAGCCTGAGTCTTCCTTTCCTTCTCCCTTACACTACCGTGGTCCCCCTTGGTCACTCACTCCTCCTCTGGGTCTCCATCACAGAAACTCGGTGTACCATAAGTTCTGAGACCTCCTCTCCTCTCTCCTTACAGAATTTCGGTGGCCCTTAAACACTGCGTATTCCTCCCCTCCTCCCTTACAGAACCTTGGTGTGCACTGAGCGCTGAGTATTCCTGTCCTCCTCTCTTCAGAGAACCTGTTCCCTAAGCACTCAGTCTTCCTTTGTCCACTCTTGACAGAACCTTGAAGACATCTGAGCACTGAATCTTCCTCTCGTGTTCCCTTACAGAGTCTCAGTG
The DNA here is from genome assembly GCF_024166365.1 of Elephas maximus indicus. Taxonomy (NCBI): domain Eukaryota; kingdom Metazoa; phylum Chordata; class Mammalia; order Proboscidea; family Elephantidae; genus Elephas; species Elephas maximus. Next base: position 15,835,456 of record NC_064847.1, read on the forward strand.
TCCACTTATCCTGGAGACTTCCTCTTCTCCTGTCTTACAAATCCTCCGTGTCCCCTAAGCGCAGTCTTCCTCTCCTGCTCCCTTACACAACCTCAGGGTTCCCTAAGCATTGAGTCTTCTTTCCTTTCCATCCTTACAAAACCTCAGTGTCCCCTACTCGGTGGTCTTTCCTCTCCTTTCACCTTACAGAACCTCAGTGTTCTTTCAACCCTGAGTCTTCCTCTACCCTCCCTAGAGAGAGCTTCAGTGCCCTATCACAGCTCAGCCCTCTTTTCTTCCTCCATTACATATCAGTGCTGTTACATGAGCATTGAGTCTTCTTCTCCCTGGACGGAACCTTAGTGTTCCCTTAGCTCTGAACCATCCTTTCCTCTTCCCTTACAGATTTTGTCTGCCCCCTCCAAGCTCGGATTCTTCCTCTCCTCATCGCTTACAAAAGCTCCATGTACCCTAAGCTCTGAAACTTCCTCTTCTCCTCACTTTGAAACCTCGGTGTCACATAAACGCTGTGTTTTCTCTCCACGCCCTCTTAAATACTGTCAAAATCCCCAAGGGCTGAGACTTCCTTTCCTCTTCGCTTAAACAACCTTGGGGTCCCTTCTGCCCGAACCTTCCTCTCCACTTCTCTTGTATAATCTCGGTTTACCCAAAGCACCGAGCCTTGCTCCCATCTCTTTGAGAACCACTGTGTCCCCCAAGTGCTGACACTTTCTTCCTTCTTTACAGAACCTTGGTGTCCCCTACGCGCTGCTTTTTTCTCTCCTCCTCCATTACAAACCTTGTTGTTCCTTCAGCGCTTACCCTTCCTCTTCTCCTCCCTTATGGAACCTCTTTCTTCCCTGAGCGATGAGCTTTTCGACCCCCCTTACTGAAAATCAGTGGCGTCCAAGCGCTGAAGGACCCTCACTCCCTTTACAGAGCCTTAGTGTTCCCTGAGCGCTGAGTCTTCCTCTCCTCTTCCTTGTAGAAACTCAATGATCCCTAAGCATTGAGTCTTCATCTCTTCCTCCCCTGACAGTACCTCAGTTTTCCATAAGAGCTGGGTCTTCCTCTCTTCCACCGCAGGAAAAAAACTCGCTGTCTCCTTTAACGCTGAGCTGTCCTATTCTCCTCCCTTGACAGAACCTCAGTATACCCTCATTTTTGAGCCTTCCTTTACTAATCTCTTCGAGACCTTCGGTGTCTCCTAACTGCTGAGCTTCCTCTCTTCCTTCCTTTGAAAATCTCCAAGTCCCCGCATTTCTGAGACTTCCTCTCCTCTCCCCTTCCAGAACCTCCTTGTGCTTTAGACCCTGAGTCTTATTCTTTTCCTACCTTGGCAGAACTTCTGTGCTTCTTAAGCACTGAGTCTTCCTCTATTCTCCTTGACAGCCTATTTTTCCCCTAAGAGCTCACTTTTTCTCTTTTTTCCCTTACAAAAGCACGGGCCCCCCTAAGATATGAGTCTTCCTTTCCTGTTCCCTTACACCTCACTCTTCGCCTATGTTAAAAATCCTGGGCGTTCCCTACTGGCTGAGTCTTGTTCTGTGCCTCACTCGACAGTACCTTGGTGTCCTGTAAGCACTGAGTCTTCCTCTCCCCCTCCCTTATAAAACCTCATTGTCCCCTAAGCACTGAATCCTCCTCTCTTTATCCCCTCACAGAACTTCGGTTTCCCCTAAGTGCTGAGTCTTCTTCTCCGCCTCTCTTGGCAGTACCTCGGTGTCTTCTAATGGGTGAATCTTGCTCGCCTCCTACCCTGACGGAACCTCAGAGGCCCCTAAACTTTGACTCTTCCTCTCCTAATCTGTTGTAAACCTTGGTGATCCACAAGCGCTGAGGTTTCCTCTCCTAATCCTTTACAGAACTTCGGTGTCCCCTAAGGGCTAAATGTTCCTCTCCACACTTACCGAAAATCAGTGTTTCCTTTGCATTGAGTTCTCCTGTCATCTTCTTTCACAGAACCTCCGTGTCCCCCGAGAGGTTTTTTTTCGTCTCCTCCTTCCTGAACAAAACCTCGGTGTCCCCTCTGCCTTCAGTCTTCCACTCCTCCTCCCGTACAAAACCTCACTGTCCCCTAATCGATGGTTCTTCCTCCCCTTGTCCCTTACAGAACTTCAGTGTGTCTTAAACTATGAGTCTTCCTCTCCTCCTCCTTTGATATTACCACATTTTTCCTAAGCCTTCACTCTTTGTTTCCTCTCTCCTTTACTAAACCCCATGTTCCCTATGCGTTGAATCTTCCTCTCCTTCTCCCTTGAGAGAATCTCCCTGTACTCTAAGCACTGAATATTTCTTTGCTTCTACCTTGGCAGAACCTCGATATCTGCTGAGCACAGCGTCTTCCTCATCTTCTCCCATACCAACTGTCTCTGTCTCCTAAGCGCTGAGTCTTCATCACCTCCTCCCTTACAGAAACTCACTGCTGCTAAGCGCTCGAGACTTCCTCCTCTCCTCCCTTCCAGAGCCTCGGTCTTCCCTAAGTGCTGAGCCTTCCTCTCCTCCTCCCTTGACAGAAAGGCAGTGTTCGTTACACGTGGAATCTTCCTCTTCTGCTCCATTGACAGAACCTCGGTGTCCCCTGACTGCTGAATCTTTACTCTGCTCCTACCTTGAATCTCGGTGTCTCCTAACTGCTGAGCTTCCTCTCTTCCTTCCTTTGAAAATCCCAAACTCTCCTAATTTCTGAGTCCTCCTCTCCTCCCCCCTTACAGAACCTAGGTGTGTTTTAAACCCTGAGTCTTAATCTTTTCCTACCTTGGCAGAACATCTGTGTCTCTTAAGCACTGAGCCTTCCTCTCCCCTCCTTCACAGCCTGTGTGTGTCCTAAGCGCTGACTCTTTCTCTCTTTTTCCCTTAGAAGCACGGGTTCCCCTAAGTGATGAGTCTTTCTTTCCTATTCCCTTACACAACCTCACTCTCCGCCTATCTTAAAAATCCTGGGCGTCCCGTAAGCGCTGAGTTTTGTTCTGTGCTTCACTCGACAGTACCTTGGTGTCCTCTAAGCGCTGAGTCTTCCTCTCCCCCTCCCTGATAAAACCTCAGTGCCCCCTAGGCGCTGAGTCCTCCTCTCCTCATCCCTTGAGAGAACTTCGGTGTCCCCTAAGCGCTGAGCCTTCTCCACCTCTTTTGGCAGTATCTTGATGTCTCCTAAGGGCTGAATCTTCCTCTCAACCTACCCTGACGCAACCTCAGAGGACCCTAAACTCTGACTCTTCCCTTCCTCGTGTGTTATAAAACCTCGGAGATCCACAAGCACTGAGGCTTCCTCTTGTCCCCCTATACAGAACCTCGCTGTCCCCTACCTGCTAAATGTTCCTCTCCTCCCTTACGCCAAATCACTGTTTCTTATGCATTGAGTCTTTCTATCAGCCTCCATCACAGAACCTAGGTGACCACCAAGAGGTGGTTCTTCCTCTCCTCCTTCCTTGACAAAACCCCGTGTCCCCTATGCGTTGAGTGTTCCGCACCTCCTCTGATACAGAACCTCGCTCTCCCGTAATCACTGATTCTTCCTCTCCTCCTCCCTTAAATCGTTAGTGTTTTTTCAAGACTTGGTCTTCCTCTTCTCTTCCGCTACAGAACCTCTCTCTCCCCTGAGTCATGAGTCTTTCCACCTCCCTTAGTGAAAATCCGTGTTGCCCAAGCAGTGAGCCTTCCTCTCCTTCTTCCTTATGGAACCTCAGTGTCCCCTATGCGCTGAGTTCTTCTCTCCTCATCCTTTGACAGAAGTACGGTGTTGCCTAAGCACTGAGTCGTCTTCTCCGCTTAACTTGCCATTACCTCATTGTTGTCTATGGGCTTAATCTTCCTCTCCTCCTACCTTGACAGAACCTCAGAGGCCCCTAAACTCTGACTCTCCCTCTCCTCATGTGTTCTAAAACCGTGGTGATCCAAAAGCGCTGCGGCTTCTTTTCCTCCTATTTTACAGAACCTCAGTGTCCTCTAAATGTTCCCCTCCTTCAGCCGTACACAAAAGCAGTGTTCCCCATGCATTGAGATTCCTATTCTCCTCCCTCACTGAACCTCAGTGTACCCGAAGAGGTCTTTTTTCGTCTCCTCCTTCCTTCACAAAACCTCTTTGTCCCCTATGCGTTGAGTCTTCCACTTCTGCTCCCTTACACAACCTCACTCTCCCCTCATCGCTGATTCTTCCACTCTTTGTCCCTTACAGAACTTCGGTGTGTCTTAAACTCTGAGTCTTCCTCTCCTCCTCCTTTCATATTACCACATTTTTCCTAAGCCTTCACGCTTTGTCTCCTCCTCCCTTTACAGAACCCCATGTCCCCTATGCACTGAGTCTTCCTCTCCTCCCTTGAGAGAATCTCCGTGCTCTCTAAGAACTGAATCTTTCTCTACTCCTACCTTGGCAGAACCTCGATATCTGCTGCATACAGCGTCTTCCTCATCTCCTCCCATACAAACCATCTATGTCTCCTAAGTGCTGAGTCTTCATCACCTCCTGCCTTACAGAAACTCACTGTTGCTAAGCTCTCAAGACTTCCTCCTCTCCTACCTTACAGAGCCTCAGTCTTCCATCAGTGCTGAGCCTTCCTCTCCTCCTCCCTTGACAGAACAGTAGTGTTCGCTTCACGCGGAATCTTGGTTTTCGGCTCCTTTGACAGATCCTCGGTGTCCCCTAAGTGCTGAATCTTTACTCTGCTTCTACCTTGATAGAATCTCGGTGTCTCCTAAGTGCTGAGCCTTCCTCTGCTCCTGTCTTGACAGAACCTCAGTGTCCCTTCAGCGCTGAGTTTTCTTCTCTAGCACCATTACTGAACATCAGTGTCCACTAAGTATTGAGTTTTCTTCTGCTCCTCCCTTACAGCACCTCGGTTTCCTCTAAAGCCTGAGTCTTCCTTTCCTTCTCCCTTACACTACCGTGGTCCCCCTTGGTCACTCACTCCTCCTCTGGGTCTCCATCACAGAAACTCGGTGTACCATAAGTTCTGAGACCTCCTCTCCTCTCTCCTTACAGAATTTCGGTGGCCCTTAAACACTGCGTATTCCTCCCCTCCTCCCTTACAGAACCTTGGTGTGCACTGAGCGCTGAGTATTCCTGTCCTCCTCTCTTCAGAGAACCTGTTCCCTAAGCACTCAGTCTTCCTTTGTCCACTCTTGACAGAACCTTGAAGACATCTGAGCACTGAATCTTCCTCTCGTGTTCCCTTACAGAGTCTCAGTGTCCACTTATCCTGGAGACTTCCTCTTCTCCTGTCTTACAAATCCTCCGTGTCCCCTAAGCGCAGTCTTCCTCTCCTGCTCCCTTACACAACCTCAGGGTTCCCTAAGCATTGAGTCTTCTTTCCTTTCCATCCTTACAAAACCTCAGTGTCCCCTACTCGGTGGTCTTTCCTCTCCTTTCACCTTACAGAACCTCAGTGTTCTTTCAACCCTGAGTCTTCCTCTACCCTCCCTAGAGAGAGCTTCAGTGCCCTATCACAGCTCAGCCCTCTTTTCTTCCTCCATTACATATCAGTGCTGTTACATGAGCATTGAGTCTTCTTCTCCCTGGACGGAACCTTAGTGTTCCCTTAGCTCTGAACCATCCTTTCCTCTTCCCTTACAGATTTTGTCTGCCCCCTCCAAGCTCGGATTCTTCCTCTCCTCATCGCTTACAAAAGCTCCATGTACCCTAAGCTCTGAAACTTCCTCTTCTCCTCACTTTGAAACCTCGGTGTCACATAAACGCTGTGTTTTCTCTCCACGCCCTCTTAAATACTGTCAAAATCCCCAAGGGCTGAGACTTCCTTTCCTCTTCGCTTAAACAACCTTGGGGTCCCTTCTGCCCGAACCTTCCTCTCCACTTCTCTTGTATAATCTCGGTTTACCCAAAGCACCGAGCCTTGCTCCCATCTCTTTGAGAACCACTGTGTCCCCCAAGTGCTGACACTTTCTTCCTTCTTTACAGAACCTTGGTGTCCCCTACGCGCTGCTTTTTTCTCTCCTCCTCCATTACAAACCTTGTTGTTCCTTCAGCGCTTACCCTTCCTCTTCTCCTCCCTTATGGAACCTCTTTCTTCCCTGAGCGATGAGCTTTTCGACCCCCCTTACTGAAAATCAGTGTCGTCCAAGCGCTGAAGGACCCTCACTCCCTTTACAGAGCCTTAGTGTTCCCTGAGCGCTGAGTCTTCCTCTCCTCTTCCTTGTAGAAACTCAATGATCCCTAAGCATTGAGTCTTCATCTCTTCCTCCCCTGACAGTACCTCAGTTTTCCATAAGAGCTGGGTCTTCCTCTCTTCCACCGCAGGAAAAAAACTCGCTGTCTCCTTTAACGCTGAGCTGTCCTATTCTCCTCCCTTGACAGAACCTCAGTATACCCTCATTTTTGAGCCTTCCTTTACTAATCTCTTCGAGACCTTCGGTGTCTCCTAACTGCTGAGCTTCCTCTCTTCCTTCCTTTGAAAATCTCCAAGTCCCCGCATTTCTGAGACTTCCTCTCCTCTCCCCTTCCAGAACCTCCTTGTGCTTTAGACCCTGAGTCTTATTCTTTTCCTACCTTGGCAGAACTTCTGTGCTTCTTAAGCACTGAGTCTTCCTCTATTCTCCTTGACAGCCTATTTTTCCCCTAAGAGCTCACTTTTTCTCTTTTTTCCCTTACAAAAGCACGGGCCCCCCTAAGATATGAGTCTTCCTTTCCTGTTCCCTTACACCTCACTCTTCGCCTATGTTAAAAATCCTGGGCGTTCCCTACTGGCTGAGTCTTGTTCTGTGCCTCACTCGACAGTACCTTGGTGTCCTGTAAGCACTGAGTCTTCCTCTCCCCCTCCCTTATAAAACCTCATTGTCCCCTAAGCACTGAATCCTCCTCTCTTTATCCCCTCACAGAACTTCGGTTTCCCCTAAGTGCTGAGTCTTCTTCTCCGCCTCTCTTGGCAGTACCTCGGTGTCTTCTAATGGGTGAATCTTGCTCGCCTCCTACCCTGACGGAACCTCAGAGGCCCCTAAACTTTGACTCTTCCTCTCCTAATCTGTTGTAAACCTTGGTGATCCACAAGCGCTGAGGTTTCCTCTCCTAATCCTTTACAGAACTTCGGTGTCCCCTAAGGGCTAAATGTTCCTCTCCACACTTACCGAAAATCAGTGTTTCCTTTGCATTGAGTTCTCCTGTCATCTTCTTTCACAGAACCTCCGTGTCCCCCGAGAGGTTTTTTTTCGTCTCCTCCTTCCTGAACAAAACCTCGGTGTCCCCTCTGCCTTCAGTCTTCCACTCCTCCTCCCGTACAAAACCTCACTGTCCCCTAATCGATGGTTCTTCCTCCCCTTGTCCCTTACAGAACTTCAGTGTGTCTTAAACTATGAGTCTTCCTCTCCTCCTCCTTTGATATTACCACATTTTTCCTAAGCCTTCACTCTTTGTTTCCTCTCTCCTTTACTAAACCCCATGTTCCCTATGCGTTGAATCTTCCTCTCCTTCTCCCTTGAGAGAATCTCCCTGTACTCTAAGCACTGAATATTTCTTTGCTTCTACCTTGGCAGAACCTCGATATCTGCTGAGCACAGCGTCTTCCTCATCTTCTCCCATACCAACTGTCTCTGTCTCCTAAGCGCTGAGTCTTCATCACCTCCTCCCTTACAGAAACTCACTGCTGCTAAGCGCTCGAGACTTCCTCCTCTCCTCCCTTCCAGAGCCTCGGTCTTCCCTAAGTGCTGAGCCTTCCTCTCCTCCTCCCTTGACAGAAAGGCAGTGTTCGTTACACGTGGAATCTTCCTCTTCTGCTCCATTGACAGAACCTCGGTGTCCCCTGACTGCTGAATCTTTACTCTGCTCCTACCTTGAATCTCGGTGTCTCCTAACTGCTGAGCTTCCTCTCTTCCTTCCTTTGAAAATCCCAAACTCTCCTAATTTCTGAGTCCTCCTCTCCTCCCCCCTTACAGAACCTAGGTGTGTTTTAAACCCTGAGTCTTAATCTTTTCCTACCTTGGCAGAACATCTGTGTCTCTTAAGCACTGAGCCTTCCTCTCCCCTCCTTCACAGCCTGTGTGTGTCCTAAGCGCTGACTCTTTCTCTCTTTTTCCCTTAGAAGCACGGGTTCCCCTAAGTGATGAGTCTTTCTTTCCTATTCCCTTACACAACCTCACTCTCCGCCTATCTTAAAAATCCTGGGCGTCCCGTAAGCGCTGAGTTTTGTTCTGTGCTTCACTCGACAGTACCTTGGTGTCCTCTAAGCGCTGAGTCTTCCTCTCCCCCTCCCTGATAAAACCTCAGTGCCCCCTAGGCGCTGAGTCCTCCTCTCCTCATCCCTTGAGAGAACTTCGGTGTCCCCTAAGCGCTGAGCCTTCTCCACCTCTTTTGGCAGTATCTTGATGTCTCCTAAGGGCTGAATCTTCCTCTCAACCTACCCTGACGCAACCTCAGAGGACCCTAAACTCTGACTCTTCCCTTCCTCGTGTGTTATAAAACCTCGGAGATCCACAAGCACTGAGGCTTCCTCTTGTCCCCCTATACAGAACCTCGCTGTCCCCTACCTGCTAAATGTTCCTCTCCTCCCTTACGCCAAATCACTGTTTCTTATGCATTGAGTCTTTCTATCAGCCTCCATCACAGAACCTAGGTGACCACCAAGAGGTGGTTCTTCCTCTCCTCCTTCCTTGACAAAACCCCGTGTCCCCTATGCGTTGAGTGTTCCGCACCTCCTCTGATACAGAACCTCGCTCTCCCGTAATCACTGATTCTTCCTCTCCTCCTCCCTTAAATCGTTAGTGTTTTTTCAAGACTTGGTCTTCCTCTTCTCTTCCGCTACAGAACCTCTCTCTCCCCTGAGTCATGAGTCTTTCCACCTCCCTTAGTGAAAATCCGTGTTGCCCAAGCAGTGAGCCTTCCTCTCCTTCTTCCTTATGGAACCTCAGTGTCCCCTATGCGCTGAGTTCTTCTCTCCTCATCCTTTGACAGAAGTACGGTGTTGCCTAAGCACTGAGTCGTCTTCTCCGCTTAACTTGCCATTACCTCATTGTTGTCTATGGGCTTAATCTTCCTCTCCTCCTACCTTGACAGAACCTCAGAGGCCCCTAAACTCTGACTCTCCCTCTCCTCATGTGTTCTAAAACCGTGGTGATCCAAAAGCGCTGCGGCTTCTTTTCCTCCTATTTTACAGAACCTCAGTGTCCTCTAAATGTTCCCCTCCTTCAGCCGTACACAAAAGCAGTGTTCCCCATGCATTGAGATTCCTATTCTCCTCCCTCACTGAACCTCAGTGTACCCGAAGAGGTCTTTTTTCGTCTCCTCCTTCCTTCACAAAACCTCTTTGTCCCCTATGCGTTGAGTCTTCCACTTCTGCTCCCTTACACAACCTCACTCTCCCCTCATCGCTGATTCTTCCACTCTTTGTCCCTTACAGAACTTCGGTGTGTCTTAAACTCTGAGTCTTCCTCTCCTCCTCCTTTCATATTACCACATTTTTCCTAAGCCTTCACGCTTTGTCTCCTCCTCCCTTTACAGAACCCCATGTCCCCTATGCACTGAGTCTTCCTCTCCTCCCTTGAGAGAATCTCCGTGCTCTCTAAGAACTGAATCTTTCTCTACTCCTACCTTGGCAGAACCTCGATATCTGCTGCATACAGCGTCTTCCTCATCTCCTCCCATACAAACCATCTATGTCTCCTAAGTGCTGAGTCTTCATCACCTCCTGCCTTACAGAAACTCACTGTTGCTAAGCTCTCAAGACTTCCTCCTCCCCTACCTTACAGAGCCTCAGTCTTCCATCAGTGCTGAGCCTTCCTCTCCTCCTCCCTTGACAGAACAGTAGTGTTCGCTTCACGCGGAATCTTGGTTTTCGGCTCCTTTGACAGATCCTCGGTGTCCCCTAAGTGCTGAATCTTTACTCTGCTTCTACCTTGATAGAATCTCGGTGTCTCCTAAGTGCTGAGCCTTCCTCTGCTCCTGTCTTGACAGAACCTCAGTGTCCCTTCAGCGCTGAGTTTTCTTCTCTAGCACCATTACTGAACATCAGTGTCCACTAAGTATTGAGTTTTCTTCTGCTCCTCCCTTACAGCACCTCGGTTTCCTCTAAAGCCTGAGTCTTCCTTTCCTTCTCCCTTACACTACCGTGGTCCCCCTTGGTCACTCACTCCTCCTCTGGGTCTCCATCACAGAAACTCGGTGTACCATAAGTTCTGAGACCTCCTCTCCTCTCTCCTTACAGAATTTCGGTGGCCCTTAAACACTGCGTATTCCTCCCCTCCTCCCTTACAGAACCTTGGTGTGCACTGAGCGCTGAGTATTCCTGTCCTCCTCTCTTCAGAGAACCTGTTCCCTAAGCACTCAGTCTTCCTTTGTCCACTCTTGACAGAACCTTGAAGACATCTGAGCACTGAATCTTCCTCTCGTGTTCCCTTACAGAGTCTCAGTGTCCACTTATCCTGGAGACTTCCTCTTCTCCTGTCTTACAAATCCTCCGTGTCCCCTAAGCGCAGTCTTCCTCTCCTGCTCCCTTACACAACCTCAGGGTTCCCTAAGCATTGAGTCTTCTTTCCTTTCCATCCTTACAAAACCTCAGTGTCCCCTACTCGGTGGTCTTTCCTCTCCTTTCACCTTACAGAACCTCAGTGTTCTTTCAACCCTGAGTCTTCCTCTACCCTCCCTAGAGAGAGCTTCAGTGCCCTATCACAGCTCAGCCCTCTTTTCTTCCTCCATTACATATCAGTGCTGTTACATGAGCATTGAGTCTTCTTCTCCCTGGACGGAACCTTAGTGTTCCCTTAGCTCTGAACCATCCTTTCCTCTTCCCTTACAGATTTTGTCTGCCCCCTCCAAGCTCGGATTCTTCCTCTCCTCATCGCTTACAAAAGCTCCATGTACCCTAAGCTCTGAAACTTCCTCTTCTCCTCACTTTGAAACCTCGGTGTCACATAAACGCTGTGTTTTCTCTCCACGCCCTCTTAAATACTGTCAAAATCCCCAAGGGCTGAGACTTCCTTTCCTCTTTGCTTAAACAACCTTGGGGTCCCTTCTGCCCGAACCTTCCTCTCCACTTCTCTTGTATAATCTCGGTTTACCCAAAGCACCGAGCCTTGCTCCCATCTCTTTGAGAACCACTGTGTCCCCCAAGTGCTGACACTTTCTTCCTTCTTTACAGAACCTTGGTGTCCCCTACGCGCTGCTTTTTTCTCTCCTCCTCCATTACAAACCTTGTTGTTCCTTCAGCGCTTACCCTTCCTCTTCTCCTCCCTTATGGAACCTCTTTCTTCCCTGAGCGATGAGCTTTTCGACCCCCCTTACTGAAAATCAGTGTCGTCCAAGCGCTGAAGGACCCTCACTCCCTTTACAGAGCCTTAGTGTTCCCTGAGCGCTGAGTCTTCCTCTCCTCTTCCTTGTAGAAACTCAATGATCCCTAAGCATTGAGTCTTCATCTCTTCCTCCCCTGACAGTACCTCAGTTTTCCATAAGAGCTGGGTCTTCCTCTCTTCCACCGCAGGAAAAAAACTCGCTGTCTCCTTTAACGCTGAGCTGTCCTATTCTCCTCCCTTGACAGAACCTCAGTATACCCTCATTTTTGAGCCTTCCTTTACTAATCTCTTCGAGACCTTCGGTGTCTCCTAACTGCTGAGCTTCCTCTCTTCCTTCCTTTGAAAATCTCCAAGTCCCCGCATTTCTGAGACTTCCTCTCCTCTCCCCTTCCAGAACCTCCTTGTGCTTTAGACCCTGAGTCTTATTCTTTTCCTACCTTGGCAGAACTTCTGTGCTTCTTAAGCACTGAGTCTTCCTCTATTCTCCTTGACAGCCTATTTTTCCCCTAAGAGCTCACTTTTTCTCTTTTTTCCCTTACAAAAGCACGGGCCCCCCTAAGATATGAGTCTTCCTTTCCTGTTCCCTTACACCTCACTCTTCGCCTATGTTAAAAATCCTGGGCGTTCCCTACTGGCTGAGTCTTGTTCTGTGCCTCACTCGACAGTACCTTGGTGTCCTGTAAGCACTGAGTCTTCCTCTCCCCCTCCCTTATAAAACCTCATTGTCCCCTAAGCACTGAATCCTCCTCTCTTTATCCCCTCACAGAACTTCGGTTTCCCCTAAGTGCTGAGTCTTCTTCTCCGCCTCTCTTGGCAGTACCTCGGTGTCTTCTAATGGGTGAATCTTGCTCGCCTCCTACCCTGACGGAACCTCAGAGGCCCCTAAACTTTGACTCTTCCTCTCCTAATCTGTTGTAAACCTTGGTGATCCACAAGCGCTGAGGTTTCCTCTCCTAATCCTTTACAGAACTTCGGTGTCCCCTAAGGGCTAAATGTTCCTCTCCACACTTACCGAAAATCAGTGTTTCCTTTGCATTGAGTTCTCCTGTCATCTTCTTTCACAGAACCTCCGTGTCCCCCGAGAGGTTTTTTTTCGTCTCCTCCTTCCTGAACAAAACCTCGGTGTCCCCTCTGCCTTCAGTCTTCCACTCCTCCTCCCGTACAAAACCTCACTGTCCCCTAATCGATGGTTCTTCCTCCCCTTGTCCCTTACAGAACTTCAGTGTGTCTTAAACTATGAGTCTTCCTCTCCTCCTCCTTTGATATTACCACATTTTTCCTAAGCCTTCACTCTTTGTTTCCTGTCTCCTTTACTAAACCGCATGTCCCCTATGCGTTGAATCTTCCTCTCCTTCTCCCTTGAGAGAATCTCCCTGTACTCTAAGCACTGAATATTTCTTTGCTTCTACCTTGGCAGAACCTCGATATCTGCTGAGCACAGCGTCTTCCTCATCTTCTCCCATACCAACTGTCTCTGTCTCCTAAGCGCTGAGTCTTCATCACCTCCTCCCTTACAGAAACTCACTGCTGCTAAGCGCTCGAGACTTCCTCCTCTCCTCCCTTCCAGAGCCTCGGTCTTCCCTAAGTGCTGAGCCTTCCTCTCCTCCTCCCTTGACAGAAAGGCAGTGTTCGTTACACGTGGAATCTTCCTCTTCTGCTCCATTGACAGAACCTCGGTGTCCCCTGACTGCTGAATCTTTACTCTGCTCCTACCTTGAATCTCGGTGTCTCCTAACTGCTGAGCTTCCTCTCTTCCTTCCTTTGAAAATCCCAAACTCTCCTAATTTCTGAGTCCTCCTCTCCTCCCCCCTTACAGAACCTAGGTGTGTTTTAAACCCTGAGTCTTAATCTTTTCCTACCTTGGCAGAACATCTGTGTCTCTTAAGCACTGAGCCTTCCTCTCCCCTCCTTCACAGCCTGTGTGTGTCCTAAGCGCTGACTCTTTCTCTCTTTTTCCCTTAGAAGCACGGGTTCCCCTAAGTGATGAGTCTTTCTTTCCTATTCCCTTACACAACCTCACTCTCCGCCTATCTTAAAAATCCTGGGCGTCCCGTAAGCGCTGAGTTTTGTTCTGTGCTTCACTCGACAGTACCTTGGTGTCCTCTAAGCGCTGAGTCTTCCTCTCCCCCTCCCTGATAAAACCTCAGTGCCCCCTAGGCGCTGCGTCCTCCTCTCCTCATCCCTTGAGAGAACTTCGGTGTCCCCTAAGCGCTGAGCCTTCTCCACCTCTTTTGGCAGTATCTTGATGTCTCCTAAGGGCTGAATCTTCCTCTCAACCTACTCTGACGCAGCCTCAGAGGACCCTAAACTCTGACTCTTCCCTTCCTCGTGTGTTATAAAACCTCGGAGATCCACAAGCACTGAGGCTTCCTCTTCTCCCCCTCTACAGAACCTCGCTGTCCCCTACCTGCTAAATGTTCCTCTCCTCCCTTACGCCAAATCACTGTTTCTTATGCATTGAGTCTTTCTATCATCCTCCATCACAGAACCTAGGTGACCACCAAGAGGTGGTTCTTCCTCTCCTCCTTCCTTGACAAAACCCCGTGTCCCCTATGCGTTGAGTGTTCCGCACCTCCTCTGATACAGAACCTCGCTCTCCCGTAATCACTGATTCTTCCTCTCCTCCTCCCTTAAATCGTTAGTGTTTTTTCAAGACTTGGTCTTCCTCTTCTCTTCCGCTACAGAACCTCTCTCTCCCCTGAGTCATGAGTCTTTCCACCTCCCTTAGTGAAAATCCGTGTTGCCCAAGCAGTGAGCCTTCCTCTCCTTCTTCCTTATGGAACCTCAGTGTCCCCTATGCGCTGAGTTCTTCTCTCCTCATCCTTTGACAGAAGTACGGTGTTGCCTAAGCACTGAGTCGTCTTCTCCGCTTAACTTGCCATTACCTCATTGTTGTCTATGGGCTTAATCTTCCTCTCCTCCTACCTTGACAGAACCTCAGAGGCCCCTAAACTCTGACTCTCCCTCTCCTCATGTGTTCTAAAACCGTGGTGATCCAAAAGCGCTGCGGCTTCTTTTCCTCCTACTTTACAGAACCTCAGTGTCCTCTAAATGTTCCCCTCCTTCAGCCGTACACAAAAGCAGTGTTCCCCATGCATTGAGATTCCTATTCTCCTCCCTCACTGAACCTCAGTGTACCCGAAGAGGTCTTTTTTCGTCTCCTCCTTCCTTCACAAAACCTCTTTGTCCCCTATGCGTTGAGTCTTCCACTTCTGCTCCCTTACACAACCTCACTCTCCCCTCATCGCTGATTCTTCCACTCTTTGTCCCTTACAGAACTTCGGTGTGTCTTAAACTCTGAGTCTTCCTCTCCTCCTCCTTTCATATTACCACATTTTTCCTAAGCCTTCACGCTTTGTCTCCTCCTCCCTTTACAGAACCCCATGTCCCCTATGCACTGAGTCTTCCTCTCCTTCTCCCTTGAGAGAACCTCCGTGCTCTCTAAGAACTGAATCTTTCTCTACTCCTACCTTGGCAGAACCTCGATATCTGCTGCATACAGCGTCTTCCTCATCTCCTCCCATACAAACCATCTATGTCTCCTAAGTGCTGAGTCTTCATCACCTCCTGCCTTACAGAAACTCACTGTTGCTAAGCTCTCAAGACTTCCTCCTCTCCTACCTTACAGAGCCTCAGTCTTCCATCAGTGCTGAGCCTTCCTCTCCTCCTCCCTTGACAGAACAGTAGTGTTCGCTTCACGCGGAATCTTGGTTTTCGGCTCCTTTGACAGATCCTCGGTGTCCCCTAAGTGCTGAATCTTTACTCTGCTTCTACCTTGATAGAATCTCGGTGTCTCCTAAGTGCTGAGCCTTCCTCTGCTCCTGTCTTGACAGAACCTCAGTGTCCCTTCAGCGCTGAGTTTTCTTCTCTAGCACCATTACTGAACATCAGTGTCCACTAAGTATTGAGTTTTCTTCTGCTCCTCCCTTACAGCACCTCGGTTTCCTCTAAAGCCTGAGTCTTCCTTTCCTTCTCCCTTACACTACCGTGGTCCCCCTTGGTCACTCACTCCTCCTCTGGGTCTCCATCACAGAAACTCGGTGTACCATAAGTTCTGAGACCTCCTCTCCTCTCTCCTTACAGAATTTCGCTGGCCCTTAAACACTGCGTATTCCTCCCCTCCTCCCTTACACAACCTTGGTGTGCACTGAGCGCTGAGTATTCCTGTCCTCCTCTCTTCAGAGAACCTGTTCCCTAAGCACTCAGTCTTCCTTTGTCCACTCTTGACAGAACCTTGAAGACATCTGAGCACTGAATCTTCCTCTCGTGTTCCCTTACAGAGTCTCAGTGTCCACTTATCCTGGAGACTTCCTCTTCTCCTGTCTTACAAATCCTCCGTGTCCCCTAAGCGCAGTCTTCCTCTCCTGCTCCCTTACACAACCTCAGGGTTCCCTAAGCATTGAGTCTTCTTTCCTTTCCATCCTTACAAAACCTCAGTGTCCCCTACTCGGTGGTCTTTCCTCTCCTTTCACCTTACAGAACCTCAGTGTTCTTTCAACCCTGAGTCTTCCTCTACCCTCCCTAGAGAGAGCTTCAGTGCCCTATCACAGCTCAGCCCTCTTTTCTTCCTCCATTACATATCAGTGCTGTTACATGAGCATTGAGTCTTCTTCTCCCTGGACGGAACCTTAGTGTTCCCTTAGCTCTGAACCATCCTTTCCTCTTCCCTTACAGATTTTGTCTGCCCCCTCCAAGCTCGGATTCTTCCTCTCCTCATCGCTTACAAAAGCTCCATGTACCCTAAGCTCTGAAACTTCCTCTTCTCCTCACTTTGAAACCTCGGTGTCACATAAACGCTGTGTTTTCTCTCCACGCCCTCTTAAATACTGTCAAAATCCCCAAGGGCTGAGACTTCCTTTCCTCTTCGCTTAAACAACCTTGGGGTCCCTTCTGCCCGAACCTTCCTCTCCACTTCTCTTGTATCATCTCGGTTTACCCAAAGCACCGAGCCTTGCTCCCATCTCTTTGAGAACCACTGTGTCCCCCAAGTGCTGACACTTTCTTCCTTCTTTACAGAACCTTGGTGTCCCCTACGCGCTGCTTTTTTCTCTCCTCCTCCATTACAAACCTTGTTGTTCCTTCAGCGCTTACCCTTCCTCTTCTCCTCCCTTATGGAACCTCTTTCTTCCCTGAGCGATGAGCTTTTCGACCCCCCTTACTGAAAATCAGTGGCGTCCAAGCGCTGAAGGACCCTCACTCCCTTTACAGAGCCTTAGTGTTCCCTGAGCGCTGAGTCTTCCTCTCCTCTTCCTTGTAGAAACTCAATGATCCCTAAGCATTGAGTCTTCATCTCTTCCTCCCCTGACAGTACCTCAGTTTTCCATAAGAGCTGGGTCTTCCTCTCTTCCACCGCAGGAAAAAAACTCGCTGTCTCCTTTAACGCTGAGCTGTCCTATTCTCCTCCCTTGACAGAACCTCAGTATACCCTCATTTTTGAGCCTTCCTTTACTAATCTCTTCGAGACCTTCGGTGTCTCCTAACTGCTGAGCTTCCTCTCTTCCTTCCTTTGAAAATCTCCAAGTCCCCGCATTTCTGAGACTTCCTCTCCTCTCCCCTTCCAGAACCTCCTTGTGCTTTAGACCCTGAGTCTTATTCTTTTCCTACCTTGGCAGAACTTCTGTGCTTCTTAAGCACTGAGTCTTCCTCTATTCTCCTTGACAGCCTATTTTTCCCCTAAGAGCTCACTTTTTCTCTTTTTTCCCTTACAAAAGCACGGGCCCCCCTAAGATATGAGTCTTCCTTTCCTGTTCCCTTACACCTCACTCTTCGCCTATGTTAAAAATCCTGGGCGTTCCCTACTGGCTGAGTCTTGTTCTGTGCCTCACTCGACAGTACCTTGGTGTCCTGTAAGCACTGAGTCTTCCTCTCCCCCTCCCTTATAAAACCTCATTGTCCCCTAAGCACTGAATCCTCCTCTCTTTATCCCCTCACAGAACTTCGGTTTCCCCTAAGTGCTGAGTCTTCTTCTCCGCCTCTCTTGGCAGTACCTCGGTGTCTTCTAATGGGTGAATCTTGCTCGCCTCCTACCCTGACGGAACCTCAGAGGCCCCTAAACTTTGACTCTTCCTCTCCTAATCTGTTGTAAACCTTGGTGATCCACAAGCGCTGAGGTTTCCTCTCCTAATCCTTTACAGAACTTCGGTGTCCCCTAAGGGCTAAATGTTCCTCTCCACACTTACCGAAAATCAGTGTTTCCTTTGCATTGAGTTCTCCTGTCATCTTCTTTCACAGAACCTCCGTGTCCCCCGAGAGGTTTTTTTTCGTCTCCTCCTTCCTGAACAAAACCTCGGTGTCCCCTCTGCCTTCAGTCTTCCACTCCTCCTCCCGTACAAAACCTCACTGTCCCCTAATCGATGGTTCTTCCTCCCCTTGTCCCTTACAGAACTTCAGTGTGTCTTAAACTATGAGTCTTCCTCTCCTCCTCCTTTGATATTACCACATTTTTCCTAAGCCTTCACTCTTTGTTTCCTCTCTCCTTTACTAAACCCCATGTCCCCTATGCGTTGAATCTTCCTCTCCTTCTCCCTTGAGAGAATCTCCCTGTACTCTAAGCACTGAATATTTCTTTGCTTCTACCTTGGCAGAACCTCGATATCTGCTGAGCACAGCGTCTTCCTCATCTTCTCCCATACCAACTGTCTCTGTCTCCTAAGCGCTGAGTCTTCATCACCTCCTCCCTTACAGAAACTCACTGCTGCTAAGCGCTCGAGACTTCCTCCTCTCCTCCCTTCCAGAGCCTCGGTCTTCCCTAAGTGCTGAGCCTTCCTCTCCTCCTCCCTTGACAGAAAGGCAGTGTTCGTTACACGTGGAATCTTCCTCTTCTGCTCCATTGACAGAACCTCGGTGTCCCCTGACTGCTGAATCTTTACTCTGCTCCTACCTTGAATCTCGGTGTCTCCTAACTGCTGAGCTTCCTCTCTTCCTTCCTTTGAAAATCCCAAACTCTCCTAATTTCTGAGTCCTCCTCTCCTCCCCCCTTACAGAACCTAGGTGTGTTTTAAACCCTGAGTCTTAATCTTTTCCTACCTTGGCAGAACATCTGTGTCTCTTAAGCACTGAGCCTTCCTCTCCCCTCCTTCACAGCCTGTGTGTGTCCTAAGCGCTGACTCTTTCTCTCTTTTTCCCTTAGAAGCACGGGTTCCCCTAAGTGATGAGTCTTTCTTTCCTATTCCCTTACACAACCTCACTCTCCGCCTATCTTAAAAATCCTGGGCGTCCCGTAAGCGCTGAGTTTTGTTCTGTGCTTCACTCGACAGTACCTTGGTGTCCTCTAAGCGCTGAGTCTTCCTCTCCCCCTCCCTGATAAAACCTCAGTGCCCCCTAGGCGCTGAGTCCTCCTCTCCTCATCCCTTGAGAGAACTTCGGTGTCCCCTAAGCGCTGAGCCTTCTCCACCTCTTTTGGCAGTATCTTGATGTCTCCTAAGGGCTGAATCTTCCTCTCAACCTACTCTGACGCAGCCTCAGAGGACCCTAAACTCTGACTCTTCCCTTCCTCGTGTGTTATAAAACCTCGGAGATCCACAAGCACTGAGGCTTCCTCTTCTCCCCCTCTACAGAACCTCGCTGTCCCCTACCTGCTAAATGTTCCTCTCCTCCCTTACGCCAAATCACTGTTTCTTATGCATTGAGTCTTTCTATCATCCTCCATCACAGAACCTAGGTGACCACCAAGAGGTGGTTCTTCCTCTCCTCCTTCCTTGACAAAACCCCGTGTCCCCTATGCGTTGAGTGTTCCGCACCTCCTCTGATACAGAACCTCGCTCTCCCGTAATCACTGATTCTTCCTCTCCTCCTCCCTTAAATCGTTAGTGTTTTTTCAAGACTTGGTCTTCCTCTTCTCTTCCGCTACAGAACCTCTCTCTCCCCTGAGTCATGAGTCTTTCCACCTCCCTTAGTGAAAATCCGTGTTGCCCAAGCAGTGAGCCTTCCTCTCCTTCTTCCTTATGGAACCTCAGTGTCCCCTATGCGCTGAGTTCTTCTCTCCTCATCCTTTGACAGAAGTACGGTGTTGCCTAAGCACTGAGTCGTCTTCTCCGCTTAACTTGCCATTACCTCATTGTTGTCTATGGGCTTAATCTTCCTCTCCTCCTACCTTGACAGAACCTCAGAGGCCCCTAAACTCTGACTCTCCCTCTCCTCATGTGTTCTAAAACCGTGGTGATCCAAAAGCGCTGCGGCTTCTTTTCCTCCTACTTTACAGAACCTCAGTGTCCTCTAAATGTTCCCCTCCTTCAGCCGTACACAAAAGCAGTGTTCCCCATGCATTGAGATTCCTATTCTCCTCCCTCACTGAACCTCAGTGTACCCGAAGAGGTCTTTTTTCGTCTCCTCCTTCCTTCACAAAACCTCTTTGTCCCCTATGCGTTGAGTCTTCCACTTCTGCTCCCTTACACAACCTCACTCTCCCCTCATCGCTGATTCTTCCACTCTTTGTCCCTTACAGAACTTCGGTGTGTCTTAAACTCTGAGTCTTCCTCTCCTCCTCCTTTCATATTACCACATTTTTCCTAAGCCTTCACGCTTTGTCTCCTCCTCCCTTTACAGAACCCCATGTCCCCTATGCACTGAGTCTTCCTCTCCTTCTCCCTTGAGAGAACCTCCGTGCTCTCTAAGAACTGAATCTTTCTCTACTCCTACCTTGGCAGAACCTCGATATCTGCTGCATACAGCGTCTTCCTCATCTCCTCCCATACAAACCATCTATGTCTCCTAAGTGCTGAGTCTTCATCACCTCCTGCCTTACAGAAACTCACTGTTGCTAAGCTCTCAAGACTTCCTCCTCTCCTACCTTACAGAGCCTCAGTCTTCCATCAGTGCTGAGCCTTCCTCTCCTCCTCCCTTGACAGAACAGTAGTGTTCGCTTCACGCGGAATCTTGGTTTTCGGCTCCTTTGACAGATCCTCGGTGTCCCCTAAGTGCTGAATCTTTACTCTGCTTCTACCTTGATAGAATCTCGGTGTCTCCTAAGTGCTGAGCCTTCCTCTGCTCCTGTCTTGACAGAACCTCAGTGTCCCTTCAGCGCTGAGTTTTCTTCTCTAGCACCATTACTGAACATCAGTGTCCACTAAGTATTGAGTTTTCTTCTGCTCCTCCCTTACAGCACCTCGGTTTCCTCTAAAGCCTGAGTCTTCCTTTCCTTCTCCCTTACACTACCGTGGTCCCCCTTGGTCACTCACTCCTCCTCTGGGTCTCCATCACAGAAACTCGGTGTACCATAAGTTCTGAGACCTCCTCTCCTCTCTCCTTACAGAATTTCGCTGGCCCTTAAACACTGCGTATTCCTCCCCTCCTCCCTTACACAACCTTGGTGTGCACTGAGCGCTGAGTATTCCTGTCCTCCTCTCTTCAGAGAACCTGTTCCCTAAGCACTCAGTCTTCCTTTGTCCACTCTTGACAGAACCTTGAAGACATCTGAGCACTGAATCTTCCTCTCGTGTTCCCTTACAGAGTCTCAGTGTCCACTTATCCTGGAGACTTCCTCTTCTCCTGTCTTACAAATCCTCCGTGTCCCCTAAGCGCAGTCTTCCTCTCCTGCTCCCTTACACAACCTCAGGGTTCCCTAAGCATTGAGTCTTCTTTCCTTTCCATCCTTACAAAACCTCAGTGTCCCCTACTCGGTGGTCTTTCCTGTCCTTTCACCTTACAGAACCTCAGTGTTCTTTCAACCCTGAGTCTTCCTCTACCCTCCCTAGAGAGAGCTTCAGTGCCCTATCACAGCTCAGCCCTCTTTTCTTCCTCCATTACATATCAGTGCTGTTACATGAGCATTGAGTCTTCTTCTCCCTGGACGGAACCTTAGTGTTCCCTTAGCTCTGAACCATCCTTTCCTCTTCCCTTACAGATTTTGTCTGCCCCCTCCAAGCTCGGATTCTTCCTCTCCTCATCGCTTACAAAAGCTCCATGTACCCTAAGCTCTGAAACTTCCTCTTCTCCTCACTTTGAAACCTCGGTGTCACATAAACGCTGTGTTTTCTCTCCACGCCCTCTTAAATACTGTCAAAATCCCCAAGGGCTGAGACTTCCTTTCCTCTTCGCTTAAACAACCTTGGGGTCCCTTCTGCCCGAACCTTCCTCTCCACTTCTCTTGTATCATCTCGGTTTACCCAAAGCACCGAGCCTTGCTCCCATCTCTTTGAGAACCACTGTGTCCCCCAAGTGCTGACACTTTCTTCCTTCTTTACAGAACCTTGGTGTCCCCTACGCGCTGCTTTTTTCTCTCCTCCTCCATTACAAACCTTGTTGTTCCTTCAGCGCTTACCCTTCCTCTTCTCCTCCCTTATGGAACCTCTTTCTTCCCTGAGCGATGAGCTTTTCGACCCCCCTTACTGAAAATCAGTGGCGTCCAAGCGCTGAAGGACCCTCACTCCCTTTACAGAGCCTTAGTGTTCCCTGAGCGCTGAGTCTTCCTCTCCTCTTCCTTGTAGAAACTCAATGATCCCTAAGCATTGAGTCTTCATCTCTTCCTCCCCTGACAGTACCTCAGTTTTCCATAAGAGCTGGGTCTTCCTCTCTTCCACCGCAGGAAAAAAACTCGCTGTCTCCTTTAACGCTGAGCTGTCCTATTCTCCTCCCTTGACAGAACCTCAGTATACCCTCATTTTTGAGCCTTCCTTTACTAATCTCTTCGAGACCTTCGGTGTCTCCTAACTGCTGAGCTTCCTCTCTTCCTTCCTTTGAAAATCTCCAAGTCCCCGCATTTCTGAGACTTCCTCTCCTCTCCCCTTCCAGAACCTCCTTGTGCTTTAGACCCTGAGTCTTATTCTTTTCCTACCTTGGCAGAACTTCTGTGCTTCTTAAGCACTGAGTCTTCCTCTATTCTCCTTGACAGCCTATTTTTCCCCTAAGAGCTCACTTTTTCTCTTTTTTCCCTTACAAAAGCACGGGCCCCCCTAAGATATGAGTCTTCCTTTCCTGTTCCCTTACACCTCACTCTTCGCCTATGTTAAAAATCCTGGGCGTTCCCTACTGGCTGAGTCTTGTTCTGTGCCTCACTCGACAGTACCTTGGTGTCCTGTAAGCACTGAGTCTTCCTCTCCCCCTCCCTTATAAAACCTCATTGTCCCCTAAGCACTGAATCCTCCTCTCTTTATCCCCTCACAGAACTTCGGTTTCCCCTAAGTGCTGAGTCTTCTTCTCCGCCTCTCTTGGCAGTACCTCGGTGTCTTCTAATGGGTGAATCTTGCTCGCCTCCTACCCTGACGGAACCTCAGAGGCCCCTAAACTTTGACTCTTCCTCTCCTAATCTGTTGTAAACCTTGGTGATCCACAAGCGCTGAGGTTTCCTCTCCTAATCCTTTACAGAACTTCGGTGTCCCCTAAGGGCTAAATGTTCCTCTCCACACTTACCGAAAATCAGTGTTTCCTTTGCATTGAGTTCTCCTGTCATCTTCTTTCACAGAACCTCCGTGTCCCCCGAGAGGTTTTTTTTCGTCTCCTCCTTCCTGAACAAAACCTCGGTGTCCCCTCTGCCTTCAGTCTTCCACTCCTCCTCCCGTACAAAACCTCACTGTCCCCTAATCGATGGTTCTTCCTCCCCTTGTCCCTTACAGAACTTCAGTGTGTCTTAAACTATGAGTCTTCCTCTCCTCCTCCTTTGATATTACCACATTTTTCCTAAGCCTTCACTCTTTGTTTCCTCTCTCCTTTACTAAACCCCATGTCCCCTATGCGTTGAATCTTCCTCTCCTTCTCCCTTGAGAGAATCTCCCTGTACTCTAAGCACTGAATATTTCTTTGCTTCTACCTTGGCAGAACCTCGATATCTGCTGAGCACAGCGTCTTCCTCATCTTCTCCCATACCAACTCTCTCTGTCTCCTAAGCGCTGAGTCTTCATCACCTCCTCCCTTACAGAAACTCACTGCTGCTAAGCGCTCGAGACTTCCTCCTCTCCTCCCTTCCAGAGCCTCGGTCTTCCCTAAGTGCTGAGCCTTCCTCTCCTCCTCCCTTGACAGAAAGGCAGTGTTCGTTACACGTGGAATCTTCCTCTTCTGCTCCATTGACAGAACCTCGGTGTCCCCTGACTGCTGAATCTTTACTCTGCTCCTACCTTGAATCTCGGTGTCTCCTAACTGCTGAGCTTCCTCTCTTCCTTCCTTTGAAAATCCCAAACTCTCCTAATTTCTGAGTCCTCCTCTCCTCCCCCCTTACAGAACCTAGGTGTGTTTTAAACCCTGAGTCTTAATCTTTTCCTACCTTGGCAGAACATCTGTGTCTCTTAAGCACTGAGCCTTCCTCTCCCCTCCTTCACAGCCTGTGTGTGTCCTAAGCGCTGACTCTTTCTCTCTTTTTCCCTTAGAAGCACGGGTTCCCCTAAGTGATGAGTCTTTCTTTCCTATTCCCTTACACAACCTCACTCTCCGCCTATCTTAAAAATCCTGGGCGTCCCGTAAGCGCTGAGTTTTGTTCTGTGCTTCACTCGACAGTACCTTGGTGTCCTCTAAGCGCTGAGTCTTCCTCTCCCCCTCCCTGATAAAACCTCAGTGCCCCCTAGGCGCTGAGTCCTCCTCTCCTCATCCCTTGAGAGAACTTCGGTGTCCCCTAAGCGCTGAGCCTTCTCCACCTCTTTTGGCAGTATCTTGATGTCTCCTAAGGGCTGAATCTTCCTCTCAACCTACTCTGACGCAGCCTCAGAGGACCCTAAACTCTGACTCTTCCCTTCCTCGTGTGTTATAAAACCTCGGAGATCCACAAGCACTGAGGCTTCCTCTTCTCCCCCTCTACAGAACCTCGCTGTCCCCTACCTGCTAAATGTTCCTCTCCTCCCTTACGCCAAATCACTGTTTCTTATGCATTGAGTCTTTCTATCATCCTCCATCACAGAACCTAGGTGACCACCAAGAGGTGGTTCTTCCTCTCCTCCTTCCTTGACAAAACCCCGTGTCCCCTATGCGTTGAGTGTTCCGCACCTCCTCTGATACAGAACCTCGCTCTCCCGTAATCACTGATTCTTCCTCTCCTCCTCCCTTAAATCGTTAGTGTTTTTTCAAGACTTGGTCTTCCTCTTCTCTTCCGCTACAGAACCTCTCTCTCCCCTGAGTCATGAGTCTTTCCACCTCCCTTAGTGAAAATCCGTGTTGCCCAAGCAGTGAGCCTTCCTCTCCTTCTTCCTTATGGAACCTCAGTGTCCCCTATGCGCTGAGTTCTTCTCTCCTCATCCTTTGACAGAAGTACGGTGTTGCCTAAGCACTGAGTCGTCTTCTCCGCTTAACTTGCCATTACCTCATTGTTGTCTATGGGCTTAATCTTCCTCTCCTCCTACCTTGACAGAACCTCAGAGGCCCCTAAACTCTGACTCTCCCTCTCCTCATGTGTTCTAAAACCGTGGTGATCCAAAAGCGCTGCGGCTTCTTTTCCTCCTACTTTACAGAACCTCAGTGTCCTCTAAATGTTCCCCTCCTTCAGCCGTACACAAAAGCAGTGTTCCCCATGCATTGAGATTCCTATTCTCCTCCCTCACTGAACCTCAGTGTACCCGAAGAGGTCTTTTTTCGTCTCCTCCTTCCTTCACAAAACCTCTTTGTCCCCTATGCGTTGAGTCTTCCACTTCTGCTCCCTTACACAACCTCACTCTCCCCTCATCGCTGATTCTTCCACTCTTTGTCCCTTACAGAACTTCGGTGTGTCTTAAACTCTGAGTCTTCCTCTCCTCCTCCTTTCATATTACCACATTTTTCCTAAGCCTTCACGCTTTGTCTCCTCCTCCCTTTACAGAACCCCATGTCCCCTATGCACTGAGTCTTCCTCTCCTTCTCCCTTGAGAGAACCTCCGTGCTCTCTAAGAACTGAATCTTTCTCTACTCCTACCTTGGCAGAACCTCGATATCTGCTGCATACAGCGTCTTCCTCATCTCCTCCCATACAAACCATCTATGTCTCCTAAGTGCTGAGTCTTCATCACCTCCTGCCTTACAGAAACTCACTGTTGCTAAGCTCTCAAGACTTCCTCCTCTCCTACCTTACAGAGCCTCAGTCTTCCATCAGTGCTGAGCCTTCCTCTCCTCCTCCCTTGACAGAACAGTAGTGTTCGCTTCACGCGGAATCTTGGTTTTCGGCTCCTTTGACAGATCCTCGGTGTCCCCTAAGTGCTGAATCTTTACTCTGCTTCTACCTTGATAGAATCTCGGTGTCTCCTAAGTGCTGAGCCTTCCTCTGCTCCTGTCTTGACAGAACCTCAGTGTCCCTTCAGCGCTGAGTTTTCTTCTCTAGCACCATTACTGAACATCAGTGTCCACTAAGTATTGAGTTTTCTTCTGCTCCTCCCTTACAGCACCTCGGTTTCCTCTAAAGCCTGAGTCTTCCTTTCCTTCTCCCTTACACTACCGTGGTCCCCCTTGGTCACTCACTCCTCCTCTGGGTCTCCATCACAGAAACTCGGTGTACCATAAGTTCTGAGACCTCCTCTCCTCTCTCCTTACAGAATTTCGCTGGCCCTTAAACACTGCGTATTCCTCCCCTCCTCCCTTACACAACCTTGGTGTGCACTGAGCGCTGAGTATTCCTGTCCTCCTCTCTTCAGAGAACCTGTTCCCTAAGCACTCAGTCTTCCTTTGTCCACTCTTGACAGAACCTTGAAGACATCTGAGCACTGAATCTTCCTCTCGTGTTCCCTTACAGAGTCTCAGTGTCCACTTATCCTGGAGACTTCCTCTTCTCCTGTCTTACAAATCCTCCGTGTCCCCTAAGCGCAGTCTTCCTCTCCTGCTCCCTTACACAACCTCAGGGTTCCCTAAGCATTGAGTCTTCTTTCCTTTCCATCCTTACAAAACCTCAGTGTCCCCTACTCGGTGGTCTTTCCTGTCCTTTCACCTTACAGAACCTCAGTGTTCTTTCAACCCTGAGTCTTCCTCTACCCTCCCTAGAGAGAGCTTCAGTGCCCTATCACAGCTCAGCCCTCTTTTCTTCCTCCATTACATATCAGTGCTGTTACATGAGCATTGAGTCTTCTTCTCCCTGGACGGAACCTTAGTGTTCCCTTAGCTCTGAACCATCCTTTCCTCTTCCCTTACAGATTTTGTCTGCCCCCTCCAAGCTCGGATTCTTCCTCTCCTCATCGCTTACAAAAGCTCCATGTACCCTAAGCTCTGAAACTTCCTCTTCTCCTCACTTTGAAACCTCGGTGTCACATAAACGCTGTGTTTTCTCTCCACGCCCTCTTAAATACTGTCAAAATCCCCAAGGGCTGAGACTTCCTTTCCTCTTCGCTTAAACAACCTTGGGGTCCCTTCTGCCCGAACCTTCCTCTCCACTTCTCTTGTATCATCTCGGTTTACCCAAAGCACCGAGCCTTGCTCCCATCTCTTTGAGAACCACTGTGTCCCCCAAGTGCTGACACTTTCTTCCTTCTTTACAGAACCTTGGTGTCCCCTACGCGCTGCTTTTTTCTCTCCTCCTCCATTACAAACCTTGTTGTTCCTTCAGCGCTTACCCTTCCTCTTCTCCTCCCTTATGGAACCTCTTTCTTCCCTGAGCGATGAGCTTTTCGACCCCCCTTACTGAAAATCAGTGGCGTCCAAGCGCTGAAGGACCCTCACTCCCTTTACAGAGCCTTAGTGTTCCCTGAGCGCTGAGTCTTCCTCTCCTCTTCCTTGTAGAAACTCAATGATCCCTAAGCATTGAGTCTTCATCTCTTCCTCCCCTGACAGTACCTCAGTTTTCCATAAGAGCTGGGTCTTCCTCTCTTCCACCGC
Organism: Elephas maximus indicus; assembly: GCF_024166365.1. Classification (NCBI taxonomy): domain Eukaryota; kingdom Metazoa; phylum Chordata; class Mammalia; order Proboscidea; family Elephantidae; genus Elephas; species Elephas maximus. The sequence continues at coordinate 15,862,348 of NC_064847.1, forward strand.
AGGAAAAAAAACTCGCTGTCTCCTTTAACGCTGAGCTGTCCTATTCTCCTCCCTTGACAGAACCTCAGTATACCCTCATTTTTGAGCCTTCCTTTACTAATCTCTTCGAGACCTTCGGTGTCTCCTAACTGCTGAGCTTCCTCTCTTCCTTCCTTTGAAAATCTCCAAGTCCCCTCATTTCTGAGACTTCCTCTCCTCTCCCCTTCCAGAACCTCCTTGTGCTTTAGACCCTGAGTCTTATTCTTTTCCTACCTTGGCAGAACTTCTGTGCTTCTTAAGCACTGAGTCTTTCTCTATTCTCCTTGACAGCCTATTTTTCCCCTAGGAGCTCACTTTTTCTCTTTTTTCCCTTACAAAAGCACGGGCCCCCCTAAGATATGAGTCTTCCTTTCCTGTTCCCTTACACCTCACTCTTCGCCTATGTTAAAAATCCTGGGCGTTCCCTACTGGCTGAGTCTTGTTCTGTGCCTCACTCGACAGTACCTTGGTGTCCTGTAAGCACTGAGTCTTCCTCTCCCCCTCCCTTATAAAACCTCATTGTCCCCTAAGCACTGAATCCTCCTCTCTTTATCCCCTCACAGAACTTCGGTTTCCCCTAAGTGCTGAGTCTTCTTCTCCGCCTCTCTTGGCAGTACCTCGGTGTCTTCTAATGGGTGAATCTTGCTCGCCTCCTACCCTGACGGAACCTCAGAGGCCCCTAAACTTTGACTCTTCCTCTCCTAATCTGTTGTAAACCTTGGTGATCCACAAGCGCTGAGGTTTTCTCTCCTAATCCTTTACAGAACTTCGGTGTCCCCTAAGGGCTAAATGTTCCTCTCCACACTTACCGAAAATCAGTGTTTCCTTTGCATTGAGTTCTCCTGTCATCTTCTTTCACAGAACCTCCGTGTCCCCCGAGAGGTTTTTTTTCGTCTCCTCCTTCCTGAACAAAACCTCGGTGTCCCCTCTGCCTTCAGTCTTCCACTCCTCCTCCCGTACAAAACCTCACTGTCCCCTAATCGATGGTTCTTCCTCCCCTTGTCCCTTACAGAACTTCAGTGTGTCTTAAACTATGAGTCTTCCTCTCCTCCTCCTTTGATATTACCACATTTCTCCTAAGCCTTCACTCTTTGTTTCCTCTCTCCTTTACTAAACCCCATGTCCCCTATGCGTTGAATCTTCCTCTCCTTCTCCCTTGAGAGAATCTCCCTGTACTCTAAGCACTGAATATTTCTTTGCTTCTACCTTGGCAGAACCTCGATATCTGCTGAGCACAGCGTCTTCCTCATCTTCTCCCATACCAACTGTCTCTGTCTCCTAAGCGCTGAGTCTTCATCACCTCCTCCCTTACAGAAACTCACTGCTGCTAAGCGCTCGAGACTTCCTCCTCTCCTCCCTTCCAGAGCCTCGGTCTTCCCTAAGTGCTGAGCCTTCCTCTCCTCCTCCCTTGACAGAAAGGCAGTGTTCGTTACACGTGGAATCTTCCTCTTCTGCTCCATTGACAGAACCTCGGTGTCCCCTGACTGCTGAATCTTTACTCTGCTCCTACCTTGAATCTCGGTGTCTCCTAACTGCTGAGCTTCCTCTCTTCTTTCCTTTGAAAATCCCAAACTCTCCTAATTTCTGAGTCCTCCTCTCCTCCCCCCTTACAGAACCTAGGTGTGTTTTAAACCCTGAGTCTTAATCTTTTCCTACCTTGGCAGAACATCTGTGTCTCTTAAGCACTGAGCCTTCCTCTCCCCTCCTTCACAGCCTGTGTGTGTCCTAAGCGCTGACTCTTTCTCTCTTTTTCCCTTAGAAGCACGGGTTCCCCTAAGTGATGAGTCTTTCTTTCCTATTCCCTTACACAACCTCACTCTCCGCCTATCTTAAAAATCCTGGGCGTCCCGTAAGCGCTGAGTTTTGTTCTGTGCTTCACTCGACAGTACCTTGGTGTCCTCTAAGCGCTGAGTCTTCCTCTCCCCCTCCCTGATAAAACCTCAGTGCCCCCTAGGCGCTGAGTCCTCCTCTCCTCATCCCTTGAGAGAACTTCGGTGTCCCCTAAGCGCTGAGCCTTCTCCACCTCTTTTGGCAGTATCTTGATGTCTCCTAAGGGCTGAATCTTCCTCTCAACCTACCCTGACGCAGCCTCAGAGGACCCTAAACTCTGACTCTTCCCTTCCTCGTGTGTTATAAAACCTCGGAGATCCACAAGCACTGAGGCTTCCTCTTGTCCCCCTATACAGAACCTCGCTGTCCCCTACCTGCTAAATGTTCCTCTCCTCCCTTACGCCAAATCACTGTTTCTTATGCATTGAGTCTTTCTATCAGCCTCCATCACAGAACCTAGGTGACCACCAAGAGGTGGTTCTTCCTCTCCTCCTTCCTTGACAAAACCCCGTGTCCCCTATGCGTTGAGTGTTCCGCACCTCCTCTGATACAGAACCTCGCTCTCCCGTAATCACTGATTCTTCCTCTCCTCCTCCCTTAAATCGTTAGTGTTTTTTCAAGACTTGGTCTTCCTCTTCTCTTCCGCTACAGAACCTCTCTCTCCCCTGAGTCATGAGTCTTTCCACCTCCCTTAGTGAAAATCCGTGTTGCCCAAGCAGTGAGCCTTCCTCTCCTTCTTCCTTATGGAACCTCAGTGTCCCCTATGCGCTGAGTTCTTCTCTCCTCATCCTTTGACAGAAGTACGGTGTTGCCTAAGCACTGAGTCGTCTTCTCCGCTTAACTTGCCATTACCTCATTGTTGTCTATGGGCTTAATCTTCCTCTCCTCCTACCTTGACAGAACCTCAGAGGCCCCTAAACTCTGACTCTCCCTCTCCTCATGTGTTCTAAAACCGTGGTGATCCAAAAGCGCTGCGGCTTCTTTTCCTCCTACTTTACAGAACCTCAGTGTCCTCTAAATGTTCCCCTCCTTCAGCCGTACACAAAAGCAGTGTTCCCCATGCATTGAGATTCCTATTCTCCTCCCTCACTGAACCTCAGTGTACCCGAAGAGGTCTTTTTTCGTCTCCTCCTTCCTTCACAAAACCTCTTTGTCCCCTATGCGTTGAGTCTTCCACTTCTGCTCCCTTACACAACCTCACTCTCCCCTCATCGCTGATTCTTCCACTCTTTGTCCCTTACAGAACTTCGGTGTGTCTTAAACTCTGAGTCTTCCTCTCCTCCTCCTTTCATATTACCACATTTTTCCTAAGCCTTCACGCTTTGTCTCCTCCTCCCTTTACAGAACCCCATGTCCCCTATGCACTGAGTCTTCCTCTCCTTCTCCCTTGAGAGAACCTCCGTGCTCTCTAAGAACTGAATCTTTCTCTACTCCTACCTTGGCAGAACCTCGATATCTGCTGCATACAGCGTCTTCCTCATCTCCTCCCATACAAACCATCTATGTCTCCTAAGTGCTGAGTCTTCATCACCTCCTGCCTTACAGAAACTCACTGTTGCTAAGCTCTCAAGACTTCCTCCTCTCCTACCTTACAGAGCCTCAGTCTTCCATCAGTGCTGAGCCTTCCTCTCCTCCTCCCTTGACAGAACAGTAGTGTTCGCTTCACGCGGAATCTTGGTTTTCGGCTCCTTTGACAGATCCTCGGTGTCCCCTAAGTGCTGAATCTTTACTCTGCTTCTACCTTGATAGAATCTCGGTGTCTCCTAAGTGCTGAGCCTTCTTCTGCTCCTGTCTTGACAGAACCTCAGTGTCCCTTCAGCGCTGAGTTTTCTTCTCTAGCACCATTACTGAACATCAGTGTCCACTAAGTATTGAGTTTTCTTCTGCTCCTCCCTTACAGCACCTCGGTTTCCTCTAAAGCCTGAGTCTTCCTTTCCTTCTCCCTTACACTACCGTGGTCCCCCTTGGTCACTCACTCCTCCTCTGGGTCTCCATCACAGAAACTCGGTGTACCATAAGTTCTGAGACCTCCTCTCCTCTCTCCTTACAGAATTTCGGTGGCCCTTAAACACTGCGTATTCCTCCCCTCCTCCCTTACACAACCTTGGTGTGCACTGAGCGCTGAGTATTCCTGTCCTCCTCTCTTCAGAGAACCTGTTCCCTAAGCACTCAGTCTTCCTTTGTGCACTCTTGACAGAACCTTGAAGACATCTGAGCACTGAATCTTCCTCTCGTGTTCCCTTACAGAGTCTCAGTGTCCACTTATCCTGGAGACTTCCTCTTCTCCTGTCTTACAAATCCTCCGTGTCCCCTAAGCGCAGTCTTCCTCTCCTGCTCCCTTACACAACCTCAGGGTTCCCTAAGCATTGAGTCTTCTTTCCTTTCCATCCTTACAAAACCTCAGTGTCCCCTACTCGGTGGTCTTTCCTCTCCTTTCACCTTACAGAACCTCAGTGTTCTTTCAACCCTGAGTCTTCCTCTACCCTCCCTAGAGAGAGCTTCAGTGCCCTATCACAGCTCAGCCCTCTTTTCTTCCTCCATTACATATCAGTGCTGTTACATGAGCATTGAGTCTTCTTCTCCCTGGACGGAACCTTAGTGTTCCCTTAGCTCTGAACCATCCTTTCCTCTTCCCTTACAGATTTTGTCTGCCCCCTCCAAGCTCGGATTCTTCCTCTCCTCATCGCTTACAAAAGCTCCATGTACCCTAAGCTCTGAAACTTCCTCTTCTCCTCACTTTGAAACCTCGGTGTCACATAAACGCTGTGTTTTCTCTCCACGCCCTCTTAAATACTGTCAAAATCCCCAAGGGCTGAGACTTCCTTTCCTCTTCGCTTAAACAACCTTGGGGTCCCTTCTGCCCGAACCTTCCTCTCCACTTCTCTTGTATCATCTCGGTTTACCCAAAGCACCGAGCCTTGCTCCCATCTCTTTGAGAACCACTGTGTCCCCCAAGTGCTGACACTTTCTTCCTTCTTTACAGAACCTTGGTGTCCCCTACGCGCTGCTTTTTTCTCTCCTCCTCCATTACAAACCTTGTTGTTCCTTCAGCGCTTACCCTTCCTCTTCTCCTCCCTTATGGAACCTCTTTCTTCCCTGAGCGATGAGGTTTTCGACCCCCCTTACTGAAAATCAGTGGCGTCCAAGCGCTGAAGGACCCTCACTCCCTTTACAGAGCCTTAGTGTTCCCTGAGCGCTGAGTCTTCCTCTCCTCTTCCTTGTAGAAACTCAATGATCCCTAAGCATTGAGTCTTCATCTCTTCCTCCCCTGACAGTACCTCAGTTTTCCATAAGAGCTGGGTCTTCCTCTCTTCCACCGCAGGAAAAAAAACTCGCTGTCTCCTTTAACGCTGAGCTGTCCTATTCTCCTCCCTTGACAGAACCTCAGTATACCCTCATTTTTGAGCCTTCCTTTACTAATCTCTTCGAGACCTTCGGTGTCTCCTAACTGCTGAGCTTCCTCTCTTCCTTCCTTTGAAAATCTCCAAGTCCCCTCATTTCTGAGACTTCCTCTCCTCTCCCCTTCCAGAACCTCCTTGTGCTTTAGACCCTGAGTCTTATTCTTTTCCTACCTTGGCAGAACTTCTGTGCTTCTTAAGCACTGAGTCTTCCTCTATTCTCCTTGACAGCCTATTTTTCCCCTAGGAGCTCACTTTTTCTCTTTTTTCCCTTACAAAAGCACGGGCCCCCCTAAGATATGAGTCTTCCTTTCCTGTTCCCTTACACCTCACTCTTCGCCTATGTTAAAAATCCTGGGCGTTCCCTACTGGCTGAGTCTTGTTCTGTGCCTCACTCGACAGTACCTTGGTGTCCTGTAAGCACTGAGTCTTCCTCTCCCCCTCCCTTATAAAACCTCATTGTCCCCTAAGCACTGAATCCTCCTCTCTTTATCCCCTCACAGAACTTCGGTTTCCCCTAAGTGCTGAGTCTTCTTCTCCGCCTCTCTTGGCAGTACCTCGGTGTCTTCTAATGGGTGAATCTTGCTCGCCTCCTACCCTGACGGAACCTCAGAGGCCCCTAAACTTTGACTCTTCCTCTCCTAATCTGTTGTAAACCTTGGTGATCCACAAGCGCTGAGGTTTTCTCTCCTAGTCCTTTACAGAACTTCGGTGTCCCCTAAGGGCTAAATGTTCCTCTCCACACTTACCGAAAATCAGTGTTTCCTTTGCATTGAGTTCTCCTGTCATCTTCTTTCACAGAACCTCCGTGTCCCCCGAGAGGTTTTTTTTCGTCTCCTCCTTCCTGAACAAAACCTCGGTGTCCCCTCTGCCTTCAGTCTTCCACTCCTCCTCCCGTACAAAACCTCACTGTCCCCTAATCGATGGTTCTTCCTCCCCTTGTCCCTTACAGAACTTCAGTGTGTCTTAAACTATGAGTCTTCCTCTCCTCCTCCTTTGATATTACCACATTTCTCCTAAGCCTTCACTCTTTGTTTCCTCTCTCCTTTACTAAACCCCATGTCCCCTATGCGTTGAATCTTCCTCTCCTTCTCCCTTGAGAGAATCTCCCTGTACTCTAAGCACTGAATATTTCTTTGCTTCTACCTTGGCAGAACCTCGATATCTGCTGAGCACAGCGTCTTCCTCATCTTCTCCCATACCAACTGTCTCTGTCTCCTAAGCGCTGAGTCTTCATCACCTCCTCCCTTACAGAAACTCACTGCTGCTAAGCGCTCGAGACTTCCTCCTCTCCTCCCTTCCAGAGCCTCGGTCTTCCCTAAGTGCTGAGCCTTCCTCTCCTCCTCCCTTGACAGAAAGGCAGTGTTCGTTACACGTGGAATCTTCCTCTTCTGCTCCATTGACAGAACCTCGGTGTCCCCTGACTGCTGAATCTTTACTCTGCTCCTACCTTGAATCTCGGTGTCTCCTAACTGCTGAGCTTCCTCTCTTCTTTCCTTTGAAAATCCCAAACTCTCCTAATTTCTGAGTCCTCCTCTCCTCCCCCCTTACAGAACCTAGGTGTGTTTTAAACCCTGAGTCTTAATCTTTTCCTACCTTGGCAGAACATCTGTGTCTCTTAAGCACTGAGCCTTCCTCTCCCCTCCTTCACAGCCTGTGTGTGTCCTAAGCGCTGACTCTTTCTCTCTTTTTCCCTTAGAAGCACGGGTTCCCCTAAGTGATGAGTCTTTCTTTCCTATTCCCTTACACAACCTCACTCTCCGCCTATCTTAAAAATCCTGGGCGTCCCGTAAGCGCTGAGTTTTGTTCTGTGCTTCACTCGACAGTACCTTGGTGTCCTCTAAGCGCTGAGTCTTCCTCTCCCCCTCCCTGATAAAACCTCAGTGCCCCCTAGGCGCTGAGTCCTCCTCTCCTCATCCCTTGAGAGAACTTCGGTGTCCCCTAAGCGCTGAGCCTTCTCCACCTCTTTTGGCAGTATCTTGATGTCTCCTAAGGGCTGAATCTTCCTCTCAACCTACCCTGACGCAGCCTCAGAGGACCCTAAACTCTGACTCTTCCCTTCCTCGTGTGTTATAAAACCTCGGAGATCCACAAGCACTGAGGCTTCCTCTTCTCCCCCTATACAGAACCTCGCTGTCCCCTACCTGCTAAATGTTCCTCTCCTCCCTTACGCCAAATCACTGTTTCTTATGCATTGAGTCTTTCTATCAGCCTCCATCACAGAACCTAGGTGACCACCAAGAGGTGGTTCTTCCTCTCCTCCTTCCTTGACAAAACCCCGTGTCCCCTATGCGTTGAGTGTTCCGCACCTCCTCTGATACAGAACCTCGCTCTCCCGTAATCACTGATTCTTCCTCTCCTCCTCCCTTAAATCGTTAGTGTTTTTTCAAGACTTGGTCTTCCTCTTCTCTTCCGCTACAGAACCTCTCTCTCCCCTGAGTCATGAGTCTTTCCACCTCCCTTAGTGAAAATCCGTGTTGCCCAAGCAGTGAGCCTTCCTCTCCTTCTTCCTTATGGAACCTCAGTGTCCCCTATGCGCTGAGTTCTTCTCTCCTCATCCTTTGACAGAAGTACGGTGTTGCCTAAGCACTGAGTCGTCTTCTCCGCTTAACTTGCCATTACCTCATTGTTGTCTATGGGCTTAATCTTCCTCTCCTCCTACCTTGACAGAACCTCAGAGGCCCCTAAACTCTGACTCTCCCTCTCCTCATGTGTTCTAAAACCGTGGTGATCCAAAAGCGCTGCGGCTTCTTTTCCTCCTACTTTACAGAACCTCAGTGTCCTCTAAATGTTCCCCTCCTTCAGCCGTACACAAAAGCAGTGTTCCCCATGCATTGAGATTCCTATTCTCCTCCCTCACTGAACCTCAGTGTACCCGAAGAGGTCTTTTTTCGTCTCCTCCTTCCTTCACAAAACCTCTTTGTCCCCTATGCGTTGAGTCTTCCACTTCTGCTCCCTTACACAACCTCACTCTCCCCTCATCGCTGATTCTTCCACTCTTTGTCCCTTACAGAACTTCGGTGTGTCTTAAACTCTGAGTCTTCCTCTCCTCCTCCTTTCATATTACCACATTTTTCCTAAGCCTTCACGCTTTGTCTCCTCCTCCCTTTACAGAACCCCATGTCCCCTATGCACTGAGTCTTCCTCTCCTTCTCCCTTGAGAGAACCTCCGTGCTCTCTAAGAACTGAATCTTTCTCTACTCCTACCTTGGCAGAACCTCGATATCTGCTGCATACAGCGTCTTCCTCATCTCCTCCCATACAAACCATCTATGTCTCCTAAGTGCTGAGTCTTCATCACCTCCTGCCTTACAGAAACTCACTGTTGCTAAGCTCTCAAGACTTCCTCCTCTCCTACCTTACAGAGCCTCAGTCTTCCATCAGTGCTGAGCCTTCCTCTCCTCCTCCCTTGACAGAACAGTAGTGTTCGCTTCACGCGGAATCTTGGTTTTCGGCTCCTTTGACAGATCCTCGGTGTCCCCTAAGTGCTGAATCTTTACTCTGCTTCTACCTTGATAGAATCTCGGTGTCTCCTAAGTGCTGAGCCTTCCTCTGCTCCTGTCTTGACAGAACCTCAGTGTCCCTTCAGCGCTGAGTTTTCTTCTCTAGCACCATTACTGAACATCAGTGTCCACTAAGTATTGAGTTTTCTTCTGCTCCTCCCTTACAGCACCTCGGTTTCCTCTAAAGCCTGAGTCTTCCTTTCCTTCTCCCTTACACTACCGTGGTCCCCCTTGGTCACTCACTCCTCCTCTGGGTCTCCATCACAGAAACTCGGTGTACCATAAGTTCTGAGACCTCCTCTCCTCTCTCCTTACAGAATTTCGCTGGCCCTTAAACACTGCGTATTCCTCCCCTCCTCCCTTACACAACCTTGGTGTGCACTGAGCGCTGAGTATTCCTGTCCTCCTCTCTTCAGAGAACCTGTTCCCTAAGCACTCAGTCTTCCTTTGTCCACTCTTGACAGAACCTTGAAGACATCTGAGCACTGAATCTTCCTCTCGTGTTCCCTTACAGAGTCTCAGTGTCCACTTATCCTGGAGACTTCCTCTTCTCCTGTCTTACAAATCCTCCGTGTCCCCTAAGCGCAGTCTTCCTCTCCTGCTCCCTTACACAACCTCAGGGTTCCCTAAGCATTGAGTCTTCTTTCCTTTCCATCCTTACAAAACCTCAGTGTCCCCTACTCGGTGGTCTTTCCTCTCCTTTCACCTTACAGAACCTCAGTGTTCTTTCAACCCTGAGTCTTCCTCTACCCTCCCTAGAGAGAGCTTCAGTGCCCTATCACAGCTCAGCCCTCTTTTCTTCCTCCATTACATATCAGTGCTGTTACATGAGCATTGAGTCTTCTTCTCCCTGGACGGAACCTTAGTGTTCCCTTAGCTCTGAACCATCCTTTCCTCTTCCCTTACAGATTTTGTCTGCCCCCTCCAAGCTCGGATTCTTCCTCTCCTCATCGCTTACAAAAGCTCCATGTACCCTAAGCTCTGAAACTTCCTCTTCTCCTCACTTTGAAACCTCGGTGTCACATAAACGCTGTGTTTTCTCTCCACGCCCTCTTAAATACTGTCAAAATCCCCAAGGGCTGAGACTTCCTTTCCTCTTCGCTTAAACAACCTTGGGGTCCCTTCTGCCCGAACCTTCCTCTCCACTTCTCTTGTATAATCTCGGTTTACCCAAAGCACCGAGCCTTGCTCCCATCTCTTTGAGAACCACTGTGTCCCCCAAGTGCTGACACTTTCTTCCTTCTTTACAGAACCTTGGTGTCCCCTACGCGCTGCTTTTTTCTCTCCTCCTCCATTACAAACCTTGTTGTTCCTTCAGCGCTTACCCTTCCTCTTCTCCTCCCTTATGGAACCTCTTTCTTCCCTGAGCGATGAGGTTTTCGACCCCCCTTACTGAAAATCAGTGGCGTCCAAGCGCTGAAGGACCCTCACTCCCTTTACAGAGCCTTAGTGTTCCCTGAGCGCTGAGTCTTCCTCTCCTCTTCCTTGTAGAAACTCAATGATCCCTAAGCATTGAGTCTTCATCTCTTCCTCCCCTGACAGTACCTCAGTTTTCCGTAAGAGCTGGGTCTTCCTCTCTTCCACCGCAGGAAAAAAACTCGCTGTCTACTTTAACGCTGAGTTGTCCTATTCTCCTCCCTTGACAGAACCTCAGTATACCCTCATTTTTGAGCCTTCCTTTACTAATCTCTTCGAGTCCTTCGGTGTCTCCTAACTGCTGAGCTTCCTCTCTTCCTTCCTTTGAAAATCTCCAAGTCCCCTCATTTCTGAGACTTCCTCTCCTCTCCCCTTACAGAACCTCCTTGTGCTTTAGACCCTGAGTCTTATTCTTTTCCTACCTTGGCAGAACTTCTGTGCTTCTTAAGCACTGAGTCTTCCTCTATTCTCCTTGACAGCCTATTTTTCCCCTAGGAGCTCACTTTTTCTCTTTTTTCCCTTACAAAAGCACGGGCCCCCCTAAGATATGAGTCTTCCTTTCCTGTTCCCTTACACCTCACTCTTCGCCTATGTTAAAAATCCTGGGCGTTCCCTACTGGCTGAGTCTTGTTCTGTGCCTCACTCGACAGTACCTTGGTGTCCTGTAAGCACTGAGTCTTCCTCTCCCCCTCCCTTATAAAACCTCATTGTCCCCTAAGCACTGAATCCTTCTCTCTTTATCCCCTCACAGAACTTCGGTTTCCCCTAAGTGCTGAGTCTTCTTCTCCGCCTCTCTTGGCAGTACCTCGGTGTCTTCTAATGGGTGAATCTTGCTCGCCTCCTACCCTGACGGAACCTCAGAGGCCCCTAAACTTTGACTCTTCCTCTCCTAATCTGTTGTAAACCTTGGTGATCCACAAGCGCTGAGGTTTCCTCTCCTAATCCTTTACAGAACTTCGGTGTCCCCTAAGGGCTAAATGTTCCTCTCCACACTTACCGAAAATCAGTGTTTCCTTTGCATTGAGTTCTCCTGTCATCTTCTTTCACAGAACCTCCGTGTCCCCCGAGAGGTTTTTTTTCGTCTCCTCCTTCCTGAACAAAACCTCGGTGTCCCTTCTGCGTTCAGTCTTCCACTCCTCCTCCCGTACAAAACCTCACTGTCCCCTAATCGATGGTTCTTCCTCCCCTTGTCCCTTACAGAACTTCAGTGTGTCTTAAACTATGAGTCTTCCTCTCCTCCTCCTTTGATATTACCACATTTCTCCTAAGCCTTCACTCTTTGTTTCCTCTCTCCTTTACTAAACCCCATGTCCCCTATGCGTTGAATCTTCCTCTCCTTCTCCCTTGAGAGAATCTCCCTGTACTCTAAGCACTGAATATTTCTTTGCTTCTACCTTGGCAGAACCTCGATATCTGCTGAGCACAGCGTCTTCCTCATCTTCTCCCATACCAACTCTCTCTGTCTCCTAAGCGCTGAGTCTTCATCACCTCCTCCCTTACAGAAACTCACTGCTGCTAAGCGCTCGAGACTTCCTCCTCTCCTCCCTTCCAGAGCCTCGGTCTTCCCTAAGTGCTGAGCCTTCCTCTCCTCCTCCCTTGACAGAAAGGCAGTGTTCGCTACACGTGGAATCTTCCTCTTCTGCTCCATTGACAGAACCTCGGTGTCCCCTGACTGCTGAATCTTTACTCTGCTCCTACCTTGAATCTCGGTGTCTCCTAACTGCTGAGCTTCCTCTCTTCCTTCCTTTGAAAATCCCAAACTCTCCTAATTTCTGAGTCCTCCTCTCCTCCCCCCTTACAGAACCTAGGTGTGTTTTAAACCCTGAGTCTTAATCTTTTCCTACCTTGGCAGAACATCTGTGTCTCTTAAGCACTGAGCCTTCCTCTCCCCTCCTTCACAGCCTGTGTGTGTCCTAAGCGCTGACTCTTTCTCTCTTTTTCCCTTAGAAGCACGGGTTCCCCTAAGTGATGAGTCTTTCTTTCCTATTCCCTTACACAACCTCACTCTCCGCCTATCTTAAAAATCCTGGGCGTCCCGTAAGCGCTGAGTTTTGTTCTGTGCTTCACTCGGCAGTCCCTTGGTGTCCTCGAAGCGCTGAGTCTTCCTCTCCCCCTCCCTGATAAAACCTCAGTGCCCCCTAGGCGCTGAGTCCTCCTCTCCTCATCCCTTGAGAGAACTTCGGTGTCCCCTAAGCGCTGAGCCTTCTCCACCTCTTTTGGCAGTACCTTGATGTCTCCTAAGGGCTGAATCTTCCTCTCAACCTACTCTGACGCAACCTCAGAGGACCCTAAACTCTGACTCTTCCCTTCCTCGTGTGTTATAAAACCTCGGAGATCCACAAGCACTGAGGCTTCCTCTTCTCCCCCTATACAGAACCTCGCTGTCCCCTACCTGCTAAATGTTCCTCTCCTCCCTTACGCCAAATCACTGTTTCTTATGCATTGAGTCTTTCTATCAGCCTCCATCACAGAACCTAGGTGACCACCAAGAGGTGGTTCTTCCTCTCCTCCTTCCTTGACAAAACCCCGTGTCCCCTATGCGTTGAGTGTTCCGCACCTCCTCTGATACAGAACCTCGCTCTCCCGTAATCACTGATTCTTCCTCTCCTCCTCCCTTAAATCGTTAGTGTTTTTTCAAGACTTGGTCTTCCTCTTCTCTTCCGCTACAGAACCTCTCTCTCCCCTGAGTCATGAGTCTTTCCACCTCCCTTAGTGAAAATCCGTGTTGCCCAAGCAGTGAGCCTTCCTCTCCTTCTTCCTTATGGAACCTCAGTGTCCCCTATGCGCTGAGTTCTTCTCTCCTCATCCTTTGACAGAAGTACGGTGTTGCCTAAGCACTGAGTCGTCTTCTCCGCTTAACTTGCCATTACCTCATTGTTGTCTATGGGCTTAATCTTCCTCTCCTCCTACCTTGACAGAACCTCAGAGGCCCCTAAACTCTGACTCTCCCTCTCCTCATGTGTTCTAAAACCGTGGTGATCCAAAAGCGCTGCGGCTTCTTTTCCTCCTACTTTACAGAACCTCAGTGTCCTCTAAATGTTCCCCTCCTTCAGCCGTACACAAAAGCAGTGTTCCCCATGCATTGAGATTCCTATTCTCCTCCCTCACTGAACCTCAGTGTACCCGAAGAGGTCTTTTTTCGTCTCCTCCTTCCTTCACAAAACCTCTTTGTCCCCTATGCGTTGAGTCTTCCACTTCTGCTCCCTTACACAACCTCACTCTCCCCTCATCGCTGATTCTTCCACTCTTTGTCCCTTACAGAACTTCGGTGTGTCTTAAACTCTGAGTCTTCCTCTCCTCCTCCTTTCATATTACCACATTTTTCCTAAGCCTTCACGCTTTGTCTCCTCCTCCCTTTACAGAACCCCATGTCCCCTATGCACTGAGTCTTCCTCTCCTTCTCCCTTGAGAGAATCTCCGTGCTCTCTAAGAACTGAATCTTTCTCTACTCCTACCTTGGCAGAACCTCGATATCTGCTGCATACAGCGTCTTCCTCATCTCCTCCCATACAAACCATCTATGTCTCCTAAGTGCTGAGTCTTCATCACCTCCTGCCTTACAGAAACTCACTGTTGCTAAGCTCTCAAGACTTCCTCCTCTCCTACCTTACAGAGCCTCAGTCTCCCATCAGTGCTGAGCCTTCCTCTCCTCCTCCCTTGACAGAACAGTAGTGTTCGCTTCACGCGGAATCTTGGTTTTCGGCTCCTTTGACAGATCCTCGGTGTCCCCTAAGTGCTGAATCTTTACTCTGCTTCTACCTTGATAGAATCTCGGTGTCTCCTAAGTGCTGAGCCTTCCTCTGCTCCTGTCTTGACAGAACCTCAGTGTCCCTTCAGCGCTGAGTTTTCTTCTCTAGCACCATTACTGAACATCAGTGTCCACTAAGTATTGAGTTTTCTTCTGCTCCTCCCTTACAGCACCTCGGTTTCCTCTAAAGCCTGAGTCTTCCTTTCCTTCTCCCTTACACTACCGTGGTCCCCCTTGGTCACTCACTCTTCCTCTGGGTCTCCATCACAGAAACTCGGTGTACCATAAGTTCTGAGACCTCCTCTCCTCTCTCCTTACAGAATTTCGGTGGCCCTTAAACACTGCGTATTCCTCCCCTCCTCCCTTACACAACCTTGGTGTGCACTGAGCGCTGAGTATTCCTGTCCTCCTCTCTTCAGAGAACCTGTTCCCTAAGCACTCAGTCTTCCTTTGTGCACTCTTGACAGAACCTTGAAGACATCTGAGCACTGAATCTTCCTCTCCTGTTCCCTTACAGAGTCTCAGTGTCCACTTATCCTGGAGACTTCCTCTTCTCCTGTCTTACAAATCCTCGGTGTTCCCTAAGCGCAGTCTTCCTCTCCTGCTCCCTTACACAACCTCAGGGTTCCCTAAGCATTGAGTCTTCTTTCCTTTCCATCCTTACAAAACCTCAGTGTCCCCTACTCGGTGGTCTTTCCTCTCCTTTCACCTTACAGAACCTCAGTGTTCTTTCAACCCTGAGTCTTCCTCTACCCTCCCTAGAGAGAGCTTCAGTGCCCTATCACAGCTCAGCCCTCTTTTCTTCCTCCATTACATATCAGTGCTGTTACATGAGCATTGAGTCTTCTTCTCCCTGGACGGAACCTTAGTGTTCCCTTAGCTCTGAACCATCCTTTCCTCTTCCCTTACAGATTTTGTCTGCCCCCTCCAAGCTCGGATTCTTCCTCTCCTCATCGCTTACAAAAGCTCCATGTACCCTAAGCTCTGAAACTTCCTCTTCTCCTCACTTTGAAAACTCGGTGTCACATAAACGCTGTGTTTTCTCTCCACGCCCTCTTAAATACTGTCAAAATCCCCAAGGGCTGAGACTTCCTTTCCTCTTCGCTTAAACAACCTTGGGGTCCCTTCTGCCCGAACCTTCCTCTCCACTTCTCTTGTATCATCTCGGTTTACCCAAAGCACCGAGCCTTGCTCCCATCTCTTTGAGAACCACTGTGTCCCCCAAGTGCTGACACTTTCTTCCTTCTTTACAGAACCTTGGTGTCCCCTACGCGCTGCTTTTTTCTCTCCTCCTCCATTACAAACCTTGTTGTTCCTTCAGCGCTTACCCTTCCTCTTCTCCTCCCTTATGGAACCTCTTTCTTCCCTGAGCGATGAGCTTTTCGACCTCCCTTACTGAAAATCAGTGTCGTCCAAGCGCTGAAGGACCCTCACTCCCTTTACAGAGCCTTAGTGTTCCCTGAGCGCTGAGTCTTCCTCTCCTCTTCCTTGTAGAAACTCAATGATCCCTAAGCATTGAGTCTTCATCTCTTCCTCCCCTGACAGTACCTCAGTTTTCCGTAAGAGCTGGGTCTTCCTCTCTTCCACCGCAGGAAAAAAACTCGCTGTCTCCTTTAACGCTGAGTTGTCCTATTCTCCTCCCTTGACAGAACCTCAGTATACCCTCATTTTTGAGCCTTCCTTTACTAATCTCTTCGAGACCTTCGGTGTCTCCTAACTGCTGAGCTTCCTCTCTTCCTTCCTTTGAAAATCTCCAAGTCCCCGAATTTCTGAGACTTCCTCTCCTCTCCCCTTACAGAACCTCCTTGTGCTTTAGACCCTGAGTCTTATTCTTTTCCTACCTTGGCAGAACTTCTGTGCTTCTTAAGCACTGAGTCTTCCTCTATTCTCCTTGACAGCCTATTTTTCCCCTAGGAGCTCACTTTTTCTCTTTTTTCCCTTACAAAAGCACGGGCCCCCCTAAGATATGAGTCTTCCTTTCCTGTTCCCTTACACCTCACTCTTCGCCTATGTTAAAAATCCTGGGCGTTCCCTACTGGCTGAGTCTTGTTCTGTGCCTCACTCGACAGTACCTTGGTGTCCTGTAAGCACTGAGTCTTCCTCTCCCCCTCCCTTATAAAACCTCATTGTCCCCTAAGCACTGAATCCTCCTCTCTTTATCCCCTCACAGAACTTCGGTTTCCCCTAAGTGCTGAGTCTTCTTCTCCGCCTCTCTTGGCAGTACCTCGGTGTCTTCTAATGGGTGAATCTTGCTCGCCTCCTACCCTGACGGAACCTCAGAGGCCCCTAAACTTTGACTCTTCCTCTCCTAATCTGTTGTAAACCTTGGTGATCCACAAGCGCTGAGGTTTCCTCTCCTAATCCTTTACAGAACTTCGGTGTCCCCTAAGGGCTAAATGTTCCTCTCCACACTTACCGAAAATCAGTGTTTCCTTTGCATTGAGTTCTCCTGTCATCTTCTTTCACAGAACCTCCGTGTCCCCCGAGAGGTTTTTTTTCGTCTCCTCCTTCCTGGAGAAAACCTCGGTGTCCCCTCTGCGTTCAGTCTTCCACTCCTCCTCCCGTACAAAACCTCACTGTCCCCTAATCGATGGTTCTTCCTCCCCTTGTCCCTTACAGAACTTCAGTGTGTCTTAAACTATGAGTCTTCCTCTCCTCCTCCTTTGATATTACCACATTTCTCCTAAGCCTTCACTCTTTGTTTCCTCTCTCCTTTACTAAACCCCATGTCCCCTATGCGTTGAATCTTCCTCTCCTTCTCCCTTGAGAGAATCTCCCTGTACTCTAAGCACTGAATATTTCTTTGCTTCTACCTTGGCAGAACCTCGATATCTGCTGAGCACAGCGTCTTCCTCATCTTCTCCCATACCAACTCTCTCTGTCTCCTAAGCGCTGAGTCTTCATCACCTCCTCCCTTACAGAAACTCACTGCTGCTAAGCGCTCGAGACTTCCCCTTCTCCTCCCTTCCAGAGCCTCGGTCTTCCCTAAGTGCTGAGCCTTCCTCTCCTCCTCCCTTGACAGAAAGGCAGTGTTCGCTACACGTGGAATCTTCCTCTTCTGCTCCATTGACAGAACCTCGGTGTCCCCTGACTGCTGAATCTTTACTCTGCTCCTACCTTGAATCTCGGTGTCTCCTAACTGCTGAGCTTCCTCTCTTCCTTCCTTTGAAAATCCCAAACTCTCCTAATTTCTGAGTCCTCCTCTCCTCCCCCCTTACAGAACCTAGGTGTGTTTTAAACCCTGAGTCTTAATCTTTTCCTACCTTGGCAGAACATCTGTGTCTCTTAAGCACTGAGCCTTCCTCTCCCCTCCTTCACAGCCTGTGTGTGTCCTAAGCGCTGACTCTTTCTCTCTTTTTCCCTTAGAAGCACGGGTTCCCCTAAGTGATGAGTCTTTCTTTCCTATTCCCTTACACAACCTCACTCTCCGCCTATCTTAAAAATCCTGGGCGTCCCGTAAGCGCTGAGTTTTGTTCTGTGCTTCACTCGGCAGTACCTTGGTGTCCTCGAAGCGCTGAGTCTTCCTCTCCCCCTCCCTGATAAAACCTCAGTGCCCCCTAGGCGCTGAGTCCTCCTCTCCTCATCCCTTGAGAGAACTTCGGTGTCCCCTAAGCGCTGAGCCTTCTCCACCTCTTTTGGCAGTACCTTGATGTCTCCTAAGGGCTGAATCTTCCTCTCAACCTACCCTGACGCAACCTCAGAGGACCCTAAACTCTGACTCTTCCCTTCCTCTTGTGTTATAAAAACTCGGAGATCCACAAGCACTGAGGCTTCCTCTTGTCCCCCTATAGAGAACCTCGCTGTCCCCTACCTGCTAAATGTTCCTCTCCTCCCTTACGCCAAATCACTGTTTCTTATGCATTGAGTCTTTCTATCAGCCTCCATCACAGAACCTAGGTGACCACCAAGAGGTGGTTCTTCCTCTCCTCCTTCCTTGACAAAACCCCGTGTCCCCTATGCGTTGAGTGTTCCGCACCTCCTCTGATACAGAACCTCGCTCTCCCGTAATCACTGATTCTTCCTCACCTCCTCCCTTAAATCGTTAGTGTTTTTTCAAGACTTGGTCTTCCTCTTCTCTTCCGCTACAGAACCTCTCTCTCCCCTGAGTCATGAGTCTTTCCACCTCCCTTAGTGAAAATCCGTGTTGCCCAAGCAGTGAGCCTTCCTCTCCTTCTTCCTTATGGAACCTCAGTGTCCCCTATGCGCTGAGTTCTTCTCTCCTCATCCTTTGACAGAAGTACGGTGTTGCCTAAGCACTGAGTCGTCTTCTCCGCTTAACTTGCCATTACCTCATTGTTGTCTATGGGCTTAATCTTCCTCTCCTCCTACCTTGACAGAACCTCAGAGGCCCCTAAACTCTGACTCTCCCTCTCCTCATGTGTTCTAAAACCGTGGTGATCCAAAAGCGCTGCGGCTTCTTTTCCTCCTACTTTACAGAACCTCAGTGTCCTCTAAATGTTCCCCTCCTTCAGCCGTACACAAAAGCAGTGTTCCCCATGCATTGAGATTCCTATTCTCCTCCCTCACTGAACCTCAGTGTACCCGAAGAGGTCTTTTTTCGTCTCCTCCTTCCTTCACAAAACCTCTTTGTCCCCTATGCGTTGAGTCTTCCACTTCTGCTCCCTTACACAACCTCACTCTCCCCTCATCGCTGATTCTTCCACTCTTTGTCCCTTACAGAACTTCGGTGTGTCTTAAACTCTGAGTCTTCCTCTCCTCCTCCTTTCATATTACCACATTTTTCCTAAGCCTTCACGCTTTGTCTCCTCCTCCCTTTACAGAACCCCATGTCCCCTATGCACTGAGTCTTCCTCTCCTCCCTTGAGAGAATCTCCGTGCTCTCTAAGAACTGAATCTTTCTCTACTCCTACCTTGGCAGAACCTCGATATCTGCTGCATACAGCGTCTTCCTCATCTCCTCCCATACAAACCATCTATGTCTCCTAAGTGCTCAGTCTTCATCACCTCCTGCCTTACAGAAACTCACTGTTGCTAAGCTCTCAAGACTTCCTCCTCTCCTACCTTACAGAGCCTCAGTCTCCCATCAGTGCTGAGCCTTCCTCTCCTCCTCCCTTGACAGAACAGTAGTGTTCGCTTCACGCGGAATCTTCGTTTTCGGCTCCTTTGACAGATCCTCGGTGTCCCCTAAGTGCTGAATCTTTACTCTGCTTCTACCTTGATAGAATCTCGGTGTCTCCTAAGTGCTGAGCCTTCCTCTGCTCCTGTCTTGACAGAACCTCAGTGTCCCTTCAGCGCTGAGTTTTCTTCTCTAGCACCATTACTGAACATCAGCGTCCACTAAGTATTGAGTTTTCTTCTGCTCCTCCCTTACAGCACCTCGGTTTCCTCTAAAGCCTGAGTCTTCCTTTCCTTCTCCCTTACACTACCGTGGTCCCCCTTGGTCACTCACTCTTCCTCTGGGTCTCCATCACAGAAACTCGGTGTACCATAAGTTCTGAGACCTCCTCTCCTCTCTCCTTACAGAATTTCGGTGGCCCTTAAACACTGCGTATTCCTCCCCTCCTCCCTTACACAACCTTGGTGTGCACTGAGCGCTGAGTATTCCTGTCCTCCTCTCTTCAGAGAACCTGTTCCCTAAGCACTCAGTCTTCCTTTGTGCACTCTTGACAGAACCTTGAAGACATCTGAGCACTGAATCTTCCTCTCGTGTTCCCTTACAGAGTCTCAGTGTCCACTTATCCTGGAGACTTCCTCTTCTCCTGTCTTACAAATCCTCGGTGTTCCCTAAGCGCAGTCTTCCTCTCCTGCTCCCTTACACAACCTCAGGGTTCCCTAAGCATTGAGTCTTCTTTCCTTTCCATCCTTACAAAACCTCAGTGTCCCCTACTCGGTGGTCTTTCCTCTCCTTTCACCTTACAGAACCTCAGTGTTCTTTCAACCCTGAGTCTTCCTCTACCCTCCCTAGAGAGAGCTTCAGTGCCCTATCACAGCTCAGCCCTCTTTTCTTCCTCCATTACATATCAGTGCTGTTACATGAGCATTGAGTCTTCTTCTCCCTGGACGGAACCTTAGTGTTCCCTTAGCTCTGAACCATCCTTTCCTCTTCCCTTACAGATTTTGTCTGCCCCCTCCAAGCTCGGATTCTTCCTCTCCTCATCGCTTACAAAAGCTCCATGTACCCTAAGCTCTGAAACTTCCTCTTCTCCTCACTTTGAAAACTCGGTGTCACATAAACGCTGTGTTTTCTCTCCACGCCCTCTTAAATACTGTCAAAATCCCCAAGGGCTGAGACTTCCTTTCCTCTTCGCTTAAACAACCTTGGGGTCCCTTCTGCCCGAACCTTCCTCTCCACTTCTCTTGTATCATCTCGGTTTACCCAAAGCACCGAGCCTTGCTCCCATCTCTTTGAGAACCACTGTGTCCCCCAAGTGCTGACACTTTCTTCCTTCTTTACAGAACCTTGGTGTCCCCTACGCGCTGCTTTTTTCTCTCCTCCTCCATTACAAACCTTGTTGTTCCTTCAGCGCTTACCCTTCCTCTTCTCCTCCCTTATGGAACCTCTTTCTTCCCTGAGCGATGAGCTTTTCGACCTCCCTTACTGAAAATCAGTGTCGTCCAAGCGCTGAAGGACCCTCACTCCCTTTACAGAGCCTTAGTGTTCCCTGAGCGCTGAGTCTTCCTCTCCTCTTCCTTGTAGAAACTCAATGATCCCTAAGCATTGAGTCTTCATCTCTTCCTCCCCTGACAGTACCTCAGTTTTCCGTAAGAGCTGGGTCTTCCTCTCTTCCACCGCAGGAAAAAAACTCGCTGTCTCATTTAACGCTGAGTTGTCCTATTCTCCTCCCTTGACAGAACCTCAGTATACCCTCATTTTTGAGCCTTCCTTTACTAATCTCTTCGAGACCTTCGGTGTCTCCTAACTGCTGAGCTTCCTCTCTTCCTTCCTTTGAAAATCTCCAAGTCCCCTCATTTCTGAGACTTCCTCTCCTCTCCCCTTCCAGCACCTCCTTGTGCTTTAGACCCTGAGTCTTATTCTTTTCCTACCTTGGCAGAACTTCTGTGCTTCTTAAGCACTGAGTCTTCCTCTATTCTCCTTGACAGTCTATTTTTCCCCTAGGAGCTCACTTTTTCTCTTTTTTCCCTTACAAAAGCACGGGCCCCCCTAAGATATGAGTCTTCCTTTCCTGTTCCCTTACACCTCACTCTTCGCCTATGTTAAAAATCCTGGGCGTTCCCTACTGGCTGAGTCTTGTTCTGTGCCTCACTCGACAGTACCTTGGTGTCCTGTAAGCACTGAGTCTTCCTCTCCCCCTCCCTTATAAAACCTCATTGTCCCCTAAGCACTGAATCCTCCTCTCTTTATCCCCTCACAGAACTTCGGTTTCCCCTAAGTGCTGAGTCTTCTTCTCCGCCTCTCTTGGCAGTACCTCGGTGTCTTCTAATGGGTGAATCTTGCTCGCCTCCTACCCTGACGGAACCTCAGAGGCCCCTAAACTTTGACTCTTCCTCTCCTAATCTGTTGTAAACCTTGGTGATCCACAAGCGCTGAGGTTTCCTCTCCTAATCCTTTACAGAACTTCGGTGTCCCCTAAGGGCTAAATGTTCCTCTCCACACTTACCGAAAATCAGTGTTTCCTTTGCATTGAGTTCTCCTGTCATCTTCTTTCACAGAACCTCCGTGTCCCCCGAGAGGTTTTTTTTCGTCTCCTCCTTCCTGAGCAAAACCTCGGTGTCCCCTCTGCCTTCAGTCTTCCACTCCTCCTCCCGTACAAAACCTCACTGTCCCCTAATCGATGGTTCTTCCTCCCCTTGTCCCTTACAGAACTTCAGTGTGTCTTAAACTATGAGTCTTCCTCTCCTCCTCCTTTGATATTACCACATTTCTCCTAAGCCTTCACTCTTTGTTTCCTCTCTCCTTTACTAAACCCCATGTCCCCTATGCGTTGAATCTTCCTCTCCTTCTCCCTTGAGAGAATCTCCCTGTACTCTAAGCACTGAATATTTCTTTGCTTCTACCTTGGCAGAACCTCGATATCTGCTGAGCACAGCGTCTTCCTCATCTTCTCCCATACCAACTCTCTCTGTCTCCTAAGCGCTGAGTCTTCATCACCTCCTCCCTTACAGAAACTCACTGCTGCTAAGCGCTCGAGACTTCCCCTTCTCCTCCCTTCCAGAGCCTCGGTCTTCCCTAAGTGCTGAGCCTTCCTCTCCTCCTCCCTTGACAGAAAGGCAGTGTTCGCTACACGTGGAATCTTCTTCTTCTGCTCCATTGACAGAACCTCGGTGTCCCCTGACTGCTGAATCTTTACTCTGCTCCTACCTTGAATCTCGGTGTCTCCTAACTGCTGAGCTTCCTCTCTTCCTTCCTTTGAAAATCCCAAACTCTCCTAATTTCTGAGTCCTCCTCTCCTCTCCCCTTACAGAACCTAGGTGTGTTTTAAACCCTGAGTCTTAATCTTTTCCTACCTTGGCAGAACATCTGTGTCTCTTAAGCACTGAGCCTTCCTCTCCCCTCCTTCACAGCCTGTGTGTGTCCTAAGCGCTGACTCTTTCTCTCTTTTTCCCTTAGAAGCACGGGTTCCCCTAAGTGATGAGTCTTTCTTTCCTATTCCCTTACACAACCTCACTCTCCGCCTATCTTAAAAATCCTGGGCGTCCCGTAAGCGCTGAGTTTTGTTCTGTGCTTCACTCGGCAGTCCCTTGGTGTCCTCGAAGCGCTGAGTCTTCCTCTCCCCCTCCCTGATAAAACCTCAGTGCCCCCTAGGCGCTGAGTCCTCCTCTCCTCATCCCTTGAGAGAACTTCGGTGTCCCCTAAGCGCTGAGCCTTCTCCACCTCTTTTGGCAGTACCTTGATGTCTCCTAAGGGCTGAATCTTCCTCTCAACCTACCCTGACGCAACCTCAGAGGACCCTAAACTCTGACTCTTCCCTTCCTCGTGTGTTATAAAACCTCGGAGATCCACAAGCACTGAGGCTTCCTCTTCTCCCCCTATACAGAACCTCGCTGTCCCCTACCTGCTAAATGTTCCTCTCCTCCCTTACGCCAAATCACTGTTTCTTATGCATTGAGTCTTTCTATCAGCCTCCATCACAGAACCTAGGTGACCACCAAGAGGTGGTTCTTCCTCTCCTCCTTCCTTGACAAAACCCCGTGTCCCCTATGCGTTGAGTGTTCCGCACCTCCTCTGATACAGAACCTCGCTCTCCCGTAATCACTGATTCTTCCTCTCCTCCTCCCTTAAATCGTTAGTGTTTTTTCAAGACTTGGTCTTCCTCTTCTCTTCCGCTACAGAACCTCTCTCTCCCGAGTCATGAGTCTTTCCACCTCCCTTAGTGAAAATCCGTGTTGCCCAAGCAGTGAGCCTTCCTCTCCTTCTTCCTTATGGAACCTCAGTGTCCCCTATGCGCTGAGTTCTTCTCTCCTCATCCTTTGACAGAAGTACGGTGTTGCCTAAGCACTGAGTCGTCTTCTCCGCTTAACTTGCCATTACCTCATTGTTGTCTATGGGCTTAATCTTCCTCTCCTCCTACCTTGACAGAACCTCAGAGGCCCCTAAACTCTGACTCTCCCTCTCCTCATGTGTTCTAAAACCGTGGTGATCCAAAAGCGCTGCGGCTTCTTTTCCTCCTACTTTACAGAACCTCAGTGTCCTCTAAATGTTCCCCTCCTTCAGCCGTACACAAAAGCAGTGTTCCCCATGCATTGAGATTCCTATTCTCCTCCCTCACTGAACCTCAGTGTACCCGAAGAGGTCTTTTTTCGTCTCCTCCTTCCTTCACAAAACCTCTTTGTCCCCTATGCGTTGAGTCTTCCACTTCTGCTCCCTTACACAACCTCACTCTCCCCTCATCGCTGATTCTTCCACTCTTTGTCCCTTACAGAACTTCGGTGTGTCTTAAACTCTGAGTCTTCCTCTCCTCCTCCTTTCATATTACCACATTTTTCCTAAGCCTTCACGCTTTGTCTCCTCCTCCCTTTACAGAACCCCATGTCCCCTATGCACTGAGTCTTCCTCTCCTTCTCCCTTGAGAGAATCTCCGTGCTCTCTAAGAACTGAATCTTTCTCTACTCCTACCTTGGCAGAACCTCGATATCTGCTGCATACAGCGTCTTCCTCATCTCCTCCCATACAAACCATCTATGTCTCCTAAGTGCTGAGTCTTCATCACCTCCTGCCTTACAGAAACTCACTGTTGCTAAGCTCTCAAGACTTCCTCCTCTCCTACCTTACAGAGCCTCAGTCTCCCATCAGTGCTGAGCCTTCCTCTCCTCCTCCCTTGACAGAACAGTAGTGTTCGCTTCACGCGGAATCTTCGTTTTCGGCTCCTTTGACAGATCCTCGGTGTCCCCTAAGTGCTGAATCTTTACTCTGCTTCTACCTTGATAGAATCTCGGTGTCTCCTAAGTGCTGAGCCTTCCTCTGCTCCTGTCTTGACAGAACCTCAGTGTCCCTTCAGCGCTGAGTTTTCTTCTCTAGCACCATTACTGAACATCAGTGTCCACTAAGTATTGAGTTTTCTTCTGCTCCTCCCTTCCAGCACCTCGGTTTCCTCTAAAGCCTGAGTCTTCCTTTCCTTCTCCCTTACACTACCGTGGTCCCCCTTGGTCACTCACTCTTCCTCTGGGTCTCCATCACAGAAACTCGGTGTACCATAAGTTCTGAGACCTCCTCTCCTCTCTCCTTACAGAATTTCGGTGGCCCTTAAACACTGCGTATTCCTCCCCTCCTCCCTTACACAACCTTGGTGTGCACTGAGCGCTGAGTATTCCTGTCCTCCTCTCTTCAGAGAACCTGTTCCCTAAGCACTCAGTCTTCCTTTGTGCACTCTTGACAGAACCTTGAAGACATCTGAGCACTGAATCTTCCTCTCGTGTTCCCTTACAGAGTCTCAGTGTCCACTTATCCTGGAGACTTCCTCTTCTCCTGTCTTACAAATCCTCGGTGTTCCCTAAGCGCAGTCTTCCTCTCCTGCTCCCTTACACAACCTCAGGGTTCCCTAAGCATTGAGTCTTCTTTCCTTTCCATCCTTACAAAACCTCAGTGTCCCCTACTCGGTGGTCTTTCCTCTCCTTTCACCTTACAGAACCTCAGTGTTCTTTCAACCCTGAGTCTTCCTCTACCCTCCCTAGAGAGAGCTTCAGTGCCCTATCACAGCTCAGCCCTCTTTTCTTCCTCCATTACATATCAGTGCTGTTACATGAGCATTGAGTCTTCTTCTCCCTGGACGGAACCTTAGTGTTCCCTTAGCTCTGAACCATCCTTTCCTCTTCCCTTACAGATTTTGTCTGCCCCCTCCAAGCTCGGATTCTTCCTCTCCTCATCGCTTACAAAAGCTCCATGTACCCTAAGCTCTGAAACTTCCTCTTCTCCTCACTTTGAAAACTCGGTGTCACATAAACGCTGTGTTTTCTCTCCACGCCCTCTTAAATACTGTCAAAATCCCCAAGGGCTGAGACTTCCTTTCCTCTTCGCTTAAACAACCTTGGGGTCCCTTCTGCCCGAACCTTCCTCTCCACTTCTCTTGTATCATCTCGGTTTACCCAAAGCACCGAGCCTTGCTCCCATCTCTTTGAGAACCACTGTGTCCCCCAAGTGCTGACACTTTCTTCCTTCTTTACAGAACCTTGGTGTCCCCTACGCGCTGCTTTTTTCTCTCCTCCTCCATTACAAACCTTGTTGTTCCTTCAGCGCTTACCCTTCCTCTTCTCCTCCCTTATGGAACCTCTTTCTTCCCTGAGC
The DNA here is from genome assembly GCF_024166365.1 of Elephas maximus indicus. Classification (NCBI taxonomy): domain Eukaryota; kingdom Metazoa; phylum Chordata; class Mammalia; order Proboscidea; family Elephantidae; genus Elephas; species Elephas maximus. Next base: position 15,887,962 of record NC_064847.1, read on the forward strand.
GATGAGCTTTTCGACCTCCCTTACTGAAAATCAGTGTCGTCCAAGCGCTGAAGGACCCTCACTCCCTTTACAGAGCCTTAGTGTTCCCTGAGCGCTGAGTCTTCCTCTCCTCTTCCTTGTAGAAACTCAATGATCCCTAAGCATTGAGTCTTCATCTCTTCCTCCCCTGACAGTACCTCAGTTTTCCGTAAGAGCTGGGTCTTCCTCTCTTCCACCGCAGGAAAAAAACTCGCTGTCTCCTTTAACACTGAGTTGTCCTATTCTCCTCCCTTGACAGAACCTCAGTATACCCTCATTTTTGAGCCTTCCTTTACTAATCTCTTCGAGACCTTCGGTGTCTCCTAACTGCTGAGCTTCCTCTCTTCCTTCCTTTGAAAATCTCCAAGTCCCCGAATTTCTGAGACTTCCTCTCCTCTCCCCTTCCAGAACCTCCTTGTGCTTTAGACCCTGAGTCTTATTCTTTTCCTACCTTGGCAGAACTTCTGTGCTTCTTAAGCACTGAGTCTTCCTCTATTCTCCTTGACAGCCTATTTTTCCCCTAGGAGCTCACTTTTTCTCTTTTTTCCCTTACAAAAGCACGGGCCCCCCTAAGATATGAGTCTTCCTTTCCTGTTCCCTTACACCTCACTCTTCGCCTATGTTAAAAATCCTGGGCGTTCCCTACTGGCTGAGTCTTGTTCTGTGCCTCACTCGACAGTACCTTGGTGTCCTGTAAGCACTGAGTCTTCCTCTCCCCCTCCCTTATAAAACCTCATTGTCCCCTAAGCACTGAATCCTCCTCTCTTTATCCCCTCACAGAACTTCGGTTTCCCCTAAGTGCTGAGTCTTCTTCTCCGCCTCTCTTGGCAGTACCTCGGTGTCTTCTAATGGGTGAATCTTGCTCGCCTCCTACCCTGACGGAACCTCAGAGGCCCCTAAACTTTGACTCTTCCTCTCCTAATCTGTTGTAAACCTTGGTGATCCACAAGCGCTGAGGTTTCCTCTCCTAATCCTTTACAGAACTTCGGTGTCCCCTAAGGGCTAAATGTTCCTCTCCACACTTACCGAAAATCAGTGTTTCCTTTGCATTGAGTTCTCCTGTCATCTTCTTTCACAGAACCTCCGTGTCCCCCGAGAGGTTTTTTTTCGTCTCCTCCTTCCTGGAGAAAACCTCGGTGTCCCCTCTGCGTTCAGTCTTCCACTCCTCCTCCCGTACAAAACCTCACTGTCCCCTAATCGATGGTTCTTCCTCCCCTTGTCCCTTACAGAACTTCAGTGTGTCTTAAACTATGAGTCTTCCTCTCCTCCTCCTTTGATATTACCACATTTCTCCTAAGCCTTCACTCTTTGTTTCCTCTCTCCTTTACTAAACCCCATGTCCCCTATGCGTTGAATCTTCCTCTCCTTCTCCCTTGAGAGAATCTCCCTGTACTCTAAGCACTGAATATTTCTTTGCTTCTACCTTGGCAGAACCTCGATATCTGCTGAGCACAGCGTCTTCCTCATCTTCTCCCATACCAACTCTCTCTGTCTCCTAAGCGCTGAGTCTTCATCACCTCCTCCCTTACAGAAACTCACTGCTGCTAAGCGCTCGAGACTTCCCCTTCTCCTCCCTTCCAGAGCCTCGGTCTTCCCTAAGTGCTGAGCCTTCCTCTCCTCCTCCCTTGACAGAAAGGCAGTGTTCGCTACACGTGGAATCTTCCTCTTCTGCTCCATTGACAGAACCTCGGTGTCCCCTGACTGCTGAATCTTTACTCTGCTCCTACCTTGAATCTCGGTGTCTCCTAACTGCTGAGCTTCCTCTCTTCCTTCCTTTGAAAATCCCAAACTCTCCTAATTTCTGAGTCCTCCTCTCCTCCCCCCTTACAGAACCTAGGTGTGTTTTAAACCCTGAGTCTTAATCTTTTCCTACCTTGGCAGAACATCTGTGTCTCTTAAGCACTGAGCCTTCCTCTCCCCTCCTTCACAGCCTGTGTGTGTCCTAAGCGCTGACTCTTTCTCTCTTTTTCCCTTAGAAGCACGGGTTCCCCTAAGTGATGAGTCTTTCTTTCCTATTCCCTTACACAACCTCACTCTCCGCCTATCTTAAAAATCCTGGGCGTCCCGTAAGCGCTGAGTTTTGTTCTGTGCTTCACTCGGCAGTACCTTGGTGTCCTCGAAGCGCTGAGTCTTCCTCTCCCCCTCCCTGATAAAACCTCAGTGCCCCCTAGGCGCTGAGTCCTCCTCTCCTCATCCCTTGAGAGAACTTCGGTGTCCCCTAAGCGCTGAGCCTTCTCCACCTCTTTTGGCAGTACCTTGATGTCTCCTAAGGGCTGAATCTTCCTCTCAACCTACCCTGACGCAACCTCAGAGGACCCTAAACTCTGACTCTTCCCTTCCTCGTGTGCTATAAAACCTCGGAGATCCACAAGCACTGAGGCTTCCTCTTGTCCCCCTATAGAGAACCTCGCTGTCCCCTACCTGCTAAATGTTCCTCTCCTCCCTTACGCCAAATCACTGTTTCTTATGCATTGAGTCTTTCTATCAGCCTCCATCACAGAACCTAGGTGACCACCAAGAGGTGGTTCTTCCTCTCCTCCTTCCTTGACAAAACCCCGTGTCCCCTATGCGTTGAGTGTTCCGCACCTCCTCTGATACAGAACCTCGCTCTCCCGTAATCACTGATTCTTCCTCTCCTCCTCCCTTAAATCGTTAGTGTTTTTTCAAGACTTGGTCTTCCTCTTCTCTTCCGCTACAGAACCTCTCTCTCCCCTGAGTCATGAGTCTTTCCACCTCCCTTAGTGAAAATCCGTGTTGCCCAAGCAGTGAGCCTTCCTCTCCTTCTTCCTTATGGAACCTCAGTGTCCCCTATGCGCTGAGTTCTTCTCTCCTCATCCTTTGACAGAAGTACGGTGTTGCCTAAGCACTGAGTCGTCTTCTCCGCTTAACTTGCCATTACCTCATTGTTGTCTATGGGCTTAATCTTCCTCTCCTCCTACCTTGACAGAACCTCAGAGGCCCCTAAACTCTGACTCTCCCTCTCCTCATGTGTTCTAAAACCGTGGTGATCCAAAAGCGCTGCGGCTTCTTTTCCTCCTACTTTACAGAACCTCAGTGTCCTCTAAATGTTCCCCTCCTTCAGCCGTACACAAAAGCAGTGTTCCCCATGCATTGAGATTCCTATTCTCCTCCCTCACTGAACCTCAGTGTACCCGAAGAGGTCTTTTTTCGTCTCCTCCTTCCTTCACAAAACCTCTTTGTCCCCTATGCGTTGAGTCTTCCACTTCTGCTCCCTTACACAACCTCACTCTCCCCTCATCGCTGATTCTTCCACTCTTTGTCCCTTACAGAACTTCGGTGTGTCTTAAACTCTGAGTCTTCCTCTCCTCCTCCTTTCATATTACCACATTTTTCCTAAGCCTTCACGCTTTGTCTCCTCCTCCCTTTACAGAACCCCATGTCCCCTATGCACTGAGTCTTCCTCTCCTTCTCCCTTGAGAGAATCTCCGTGCTCTCTAAGAACTGAATCTTTCTCTACTCCTACCTTGGCAGAACCTCGATATCTGCTGCATACAGCGTCTTCCTCATCTCCTCCCATACAAACCATCTATGTCTCCTAAGTGCTGAGTCTTCATCACCTCCTGCCTTACAGAAACTCACTGTTGCTAAGCTCTCAAGACTTCCTCCTCTCCTACCTTACAGAGCCTCAGTCTCCCATCAGTGCTGAGCCTTCCTCTCCTCCTCCCTTGACAGAACAGTAGTGTTCGCTTCACGCGGAATCTTCGTTTTCGGCTCCTTTGACAGATCCTCGGTGTCCCCTAAGTGCTGAATCTTTACTCTGCTTCTACCTTGATAGAATCTCGGTGTCTCCTAAGTGCTGAGCCTTCCTCTGCTCCTGTCTTGACAGAACCTCAGTGTCCCTTCAGCGCTGAGTTTTCTTCTCTAGCACCATTACTGAACATCAGTGTCCACTAAGTATTGAGTTTTCTTCTGCTCCTCCCTTACAGCACCTCGGTTTCCTCTAAAGCCTGAGTCTTCCTTTCCTTCTCCCTTACACTACCGTGGTCCCCCTTGGTCACTCACTCTTCCTCTGGGTCTCCATCACAGAAACTCGGTGTACCATAAGTTCTGAGACCTCCTCTCCTCTCTCCTTACAGAATTTCGGTGGCCCTTAAACACTGCATATTCCTCCCCTCCTCCCTTACACAACCTTGGTGTGCACTGAGCGCTGAGTATTCCTGTCCTCCTCTCTTCAGAGAACCTGTTCCCTAAGCACTCAGTCTTCCTTTGTGCACTCTTGACAGAACCTTGAAGACATCTGAGCACTGAATCTTCCTCTCGTGTTCCCTTACAGAGTCTCAGTGTCCACTTATCCTGGAGACTTCCTCTTCTCCTGTCTTACAAATCCTCGGTGTTCCCTAAGCGCAGTCTTCCTCTCCTGCTCCCTTACACAACCTCAGGGTTCCCTAAGCATTGAGTCTTCTTTCCTTTCCATCCTTACAAAACCTCAGTGTCCCCTACTCGGTGGTCTTTCCTCTCCTTTCACCTTACAGAACCTCAGTGTTCTTTCAACCCTGAGTCTTCCTCTACCCTCCCTAGAGAGAGCTTCAGTGCCCTATCACAGCTCAGCCCTCTTTTCTTCCTCCATTACATATCAGTGCTGTTACATGAGCATTGAGTCTTCTTCTCCCTGGACGGAACCTTAGTGTTCCCTTAGCTCTGAACCATCCTTTCCTCTTCCCTTACAGATTTTGTCTGCCCCCTCCAAGCTCGGATTCTTCCTCTCCTCATCGCTTACAAAAGCTCCATGTACCCTAAGCTCTGAAACTTCCTCTTCTCCTCACTTTGAAAACTCGGTGTCACATAAACGCTGTGTTTTCTCTCCACGCCCTCTTAAATACTGTCAAAATCCCCAAGGGCTGAGACTTCCTTTCCTCTTCGCTTAAACAACCTTGGGGTCCCTTCTGCCCGAACCTTCCTCTCCACTTCTCTTGTATAATCTCGGTTTACCCAAAGCACCGAGCCTTGCTCCCATCTCTTTGAGAACCACTGTGTCCCCCAAGTGCTGACACTTTCTTCCTTCTTTACAGAACCTTGGTGTCCCCTACGCGCTGCTTTTTTCTCTCCTCCTCCATTACAAACCTTGTTGTTCCTTCAGCGCTTACCCTTCCTCTTCTCCTCCCTTATGGAACCTCTTTCTTCCCTGAGCGATGAGCTTTTCGACCTCCCTTACTGAAAATCAGTGTCGTCCAAGCGCTGAAGGACCCTCACTCCCTTTACAGAGCCTTAATGTTCCCTGAGCGCTGAGTCTTCCTCTCCTCTTCCTTGTAGAAACTCAATGATCCCTAAGCATTGAGTCTTCATCTCTTCCTCCCCTGACAGTACCTCAGTTTTCCATAAGAGCTGGGTCTTCCTCTCTTCCACCGCAGGAAAAAAACTCGCTGTCTCCTTTAACGCTGAGTTGTCCTATTCTCCTCCCTTGACAGAACCTCAGTATACCCTAATTTTTGAGCCTTCCTTTACTAATCTCTTCGAGACCTTCGGTGTCTCCTAACTGCTGAGCTTCCTCTCTTCCTTCCTTTGAAAATCTCCAAGTCCCCTCATTTCTGAGACTTCCTCTCCTCTCCCCTTCCAGAACCTCCTTGTGCTTTAGACCCTGAGTCTTATTCTTTTCCTACCTTGGCAGAACTTCTGTGCTTCTTAAGCACTGAGTCTTCCTCTATTCTCCTTGACAGCCTATTTTTCCCCTAGGAGCTCACTTTTTCTCTTTTTTCCCTTACAAAAGCACGGGCCCCCCTAAGATATGAGTCTTCCTTTCCTGTTCCCTTACACCTCACTCTTCGCCTATGTTAAAAATCCTGGGCGTTCCCTACTGGCTGAGTCTTGTTCTGTGCCTCACTCGACAGTACCTTGGTGTCCTGTAAGCACTGAGTCTTCCTCTCCCCCTCCCTTATAAAACCTCATTGTCCCCTAAGCACTGAATCCTCCTCTCTTTATCCCCTCACAGAACTTCGGTTTCCCCTAAGTGCTGAGTCTTCTTCTCCGCCTCTCTTGGCAGTACCTCGGTGTCTTCTAATGGGTGAATCTTGCTCGCCTCCTACCCTGACGGAACCTCAGAGGCCCCTAAACTTTGACTCTTCCTCTCCTAATCTGTTGTAAACCTTGGTGATCCACAAGCGCTGAGGTTTCCTCTCCTAATCCTTTACAGAACTTCGGTGTCCCCTAAGGGCTAAATGTTCCTCTCCACACTTACCGAAAATCAGTGTTTCCTTTGCATTGAGTTCTCCTGTCATCTTCTTTCACAGAACCTCCGTGTCCCCCGAGAGGTTTTTTTTCGTCTCCTCCTTCCTGAACAAAACCTCGGTGTCCCCTCTGCCTTCAGTCTTCCACTCCTCCTCCCGTACAAAACCTCACTGTCCCCTAATCGATGGTTCTTCCTCCCCTTGTCCCTTACAGAACTTCAGTGTGTCTTAAACTATGAGTCTTCCTCTCCTCCTCCTTTGATATTACCACATTTCTCCTAAGCCTTCACTCTTTGTTTCCTCTCTCCTTTACTAAACCCCATGTCCCCTATGCGTTGAATCTTCCTCTCCTTCTCCCTTGAGAGAATCTCCCTGTACTCTAAGCACTGAATATTTCTTTGCTTCTACCTTGGCAGAACCTCGATATCTGCTGAGCACAGCGTCTTCCTCATCTTCTCCCATACCAACTCTCTCTGTCTCCTAAGCGCTGAGTCTTCATCACCTCCTCCCTTACAGAAACTCACTGCTGCTAAGCGCTCGAGACTTCCCCTTCTCCTCCCTTCCAGAGCCTCGGTCTTCCCTAAGTGCTGAGCCTTCCTCTCCTCCTCCCTTGACAGAAAGGCAGTGTTCGCTACACGTGGAATCTTCCTCTTCTGCTCCATTGACAGAACCTCGGTGTCCCCTGACTGCTGAATCTTTACTCTGCTCCTACCTTGAATCTCGGTGTCTCCTAACTGCTGAGCTTCCTCTCTTCCTTCCTTTGAAAATCCCAAACTCTCCTAATTTCTGAGTCCTCCTCTCCTCTCCCCTTACAGAACCTAGGTGTGTTTTAAACCCTGAGTCTTAATCTTTTCCTACCTTGGCAGAACATCTGTGTCTCTTAAGCACTGAGCCTTCCTCTCCCCTCCTTCACAGCCTGTGTGTGTCCTAAGCGCTGACTCTTTCTCTCTTTTTCCCTTAGAAGCACGGGTTCCCCTAAGTGATGAGTCTTTCTTTCCTATTCCCTTACACAACCTCACTCTCCGCCTATCTTAAAAATCCTGGGCGTCCCGTAAGCGCTGAGTTTTGTTCTGTGCTTCACTCGGCAGTACCTTGGTGTCCTCGAAGCGCTGAGTCTTCCTCTCCCCCTCCCTGATAAAACCTCAGTGCCCCCTAGGCGCTGAGTCCTCCTCTCCTCATCCCTTGAGAGAACTTCGGTGTCCCCTAAGCGCTGAGCCTTCTCCACCTCTTTTGGCAGTACCTTGATGTCTCCTAAGGGCTGAATCTTCCTCTCAACCTACCCTGACGCAACCTCAGAGGACCCTAAACTCTGACTCTTCCCTTCCTCGTGTGCTATAAAACCTCGGAGATCCACAAGCACTGAGGCTTCCTCTTCTCCCCCTATACAGAACCTCGCTGTCCCCTACCTGCTAAATGTTCCTCTCCTCCCTTACGCCAAATCACTGTTTCTTATGCATTGAGTCTTTCTATCAGCCTCCATCACAGAACCTAGGTGACCACCAAGAGGTGGTTCTTCCTCTCCTCCTTCCTTGACAAAACCCCGTGTCCCCTATGCGTTGAGTGTTCCGCACCTCCTCTGATACAGAACCTCGCTCTCCCGTAATCACTGATTCTTCCTCTCCTCCTCCCTTAAATCGTTAGTGTTTTTTCAAGACTTGGTCTTCCTCTTCTCTTCCGCTACAGAACCTCTCTCTCCCCTGAGTCATGAGTCTTTCCACCTCCCTTAGTGAAAATCCGTGTTGCCCAAGCAGTGAGCCTTCCTCTCCTTCTTCCTTATGGAACCTCAGTGTCCCCTATGCGCTGAGTTCTTCTCTCCTCATCCTTTGACAGAAGTACGGTGTTGCCTAAGCACTGAGTCGTCTTCTCCGCTTAACTTGCCATTACCTCATTGTTGTCTATGGGCTTAATCTTCCTCTCCTCCTACCTTGACAGAACCTCAGAGGCCCCTAAACTCTGACTCTCCCTCTCCTCATGTGTTCTAAAACCGTGGTGATCCAAAAGCGCTGCGGCTTCTTTTCCTCCTACTTTACAGAACCTCAGTGTCCTCTAAATGTTCCCCTCCTTCAGCCGTACACAAAAGCAGTGTTCCCCATGCATTGAGATTCCTATTCTCCTCCCTCACTGAACCTCAGTGTACCCGAAGAGGTCTTTTTTCGTCTCCTCCTTCCTTCACAAAACCTCTTTGTCCCCTATGCGTTGAGTCTTCCACTTCTGCTCCCTTACACAACCTCACTCTCCCCTCATCGCTGATTCTTCCACTCTTTGTCCCTTACAGAACTTCGGTGTGTCTTAAACTCTGAGTCTTCCTCTCCTCCTCCTTTCATATTACCACATTTTTCCTAAGCCTTCACGCTTTGTCTCCTCCTCCCTTTACAGAACCCCATGTCCCCTATGCACTGAGTCTTCCTCTCCTTCTCCCTTGAGAGAATCTCCGTGCTCTCTAAGAACTGAATCTTTCTCTACTCCTACCTTGGCAGAACCTCGATATCTGCTGCATACAGCGTCTTCCTCATCTCCTCCCATACAAACCATCTATGTCTCCTAAGTGCTGAGTCTTCATCACCTCCTGCCTTACAGAAACTCACTGTTGCTAAGCTCTCAAGACTTCCTCCTCTCCTACCTTACAGAGCCTCAGTCTCCCATCAGTGCTGAGCCTTCCTCTCCTCCTCCCTTGACAGAACAGTAGTGTTCGCTTCACGCGGAATCTTCGTTTTCGGCTCCTTTGACAGATCCTCGGTGTCCCCTAAGTGCTGAATCTTTACTCTGCTTCTACCTTGATAGAATCTCGGTGTCTCCTAAGTGCTGAGCCTTCCTCTGCTCCTGTCTTGACAGAACCTCAGTGTCCCTTCAGCGCTGAGTTTTCTTCTCTAGCACCATTACTGAACATCAGTGTCCACTAAGTATTGAGTTTTCTTCTGCTCCTCCCTTACAGCACCTCGGTTTCCTCTAAAGCCTGAGTCTTCCTTTCCTTCTCCCTTACACTACCGTGGTCCCCCTTGGTCACTCACTCTTCCTCTGGGTCTCCATCACAGAAACTCGGTGTACCATAAGTTCTGAGACCTCCTCTCCTCTCTCCTTACAGAATTTCGGTGGCCCTTAAACACTGCATATTCCTCCCCTCCTCCCTTACACAACCTTGGTGTGCACTGAGCGCTGAGTATTCCTGTCCTCCTCTCTTCAGAGAACCTGTTCCCTAAGCACTCAGTCTTCCTTTGTGCACTCTTGACAGAACCTTGAAGACATCTGAGCACTGAATCTTCCTCTCGTGTTCCCTTACAGAGTCTCAGTGTCCACTTATCCTGGAGACTTCCTCTTCTCCTGTCTTACAAATCCTCGGTGTTCCCTAAGCGCAGTCTTCCTCTCCTGCTCCCTTACACAATCTCAGGGTTCCCTAAGCATTGAGTCTTCTTTCCTTTCCATCCTTACAAAACCTCAGTGTCCCCTACTCGGTGGTCTTTCCTCTCCTTTCACCTTACAGAACCTCAGTGTTCTTTCAACCCTGAGTCTTCCTCTACCCTCCCTAGAGAGAGCTTCAGTGCCCTATCACAGCTCAGCCCTCTTTTCTTCCTCCATTACATATCAGTGCTGTTACATGAGCATTGAGTCTTCTTCTCCCTGGACGGAACCTTAGTGTTCCCTTAGCTCTGAACCATCCTTTCCTCTTCCCTTACAGATTTTGTCTGCCCCCTCCAAGCTCGGATTCTTCCTCTCCTCATCGCTTACAAAAGCTCCATGTACCCTAAGCTCTGAAACTTCCTCTTCTCCTCACTTTGAAAACTCGGTGTCACATAAACGCTGTGTTTTCTCTCCACGCCCTCTTAAATACTGTCAAAATCCCCAAGGGCTGAGACTTCCTTTCCTCTTCGCTTAAACAACCTTGGGGTCCCTTCTGCCCGAACCTTCCTCTCCACTTCTCTTGTATCATCTCGGTTTACCCAAAGCACCGAGCCTTGCTCCCATCTCTTTGAGAACCACTGTGTCCCCCAAGTGCTGACACTTTCTTCCTTCTTTACAGAACCTTGGTGTCCCCTACGCGCTGCTTTTTTCTCTCCTCCTCCATTACAAACCTTGTTGTTCCTTCAGCGCTTACCCTTCCTCTTCTCCTCCCTTATGGAACCTCTTTCTTCCCTGAGCGATGAGCTTTTCGACCTCCCTTACTGAAAATCAGTGTCGTCCAAGCGCTGAAGGACCCTCACTCCCTTTACAGAGCCTTAGTGTTCCCTGAGCGCTGAGTCTTCCTCTCCTCTTCCTTGTAGAAACTCAATGATCCCTAAGCATTGAGTCTTCATCTCTTCCTCCCCTGACAGTACCTCAGTTTTCCATAAGAGCTGGGTCTTCCTCTCTTCCACCGCAGGAAAAAAACTCGCTGTCTCCTTTAACGCTGAGTTGTCCTATTCTCCTCCCTTGACAGAACCTCAGTATACCCTAATTTTTGAGCCTTCCTTTACTAATCTCTTCGAGACCTTCGGTGTCTCCTAACTGCTGAGCTTCCTCTCTTCCTTCCTTTGAAAATCTCCAAGTCCCCTCATTTCTGAGACTTCCTCTCCTCTCCCCTTCCAGAACCTCCTTGTGCTTTAGACCCTGAGTCTTATTCTTTTCCTACCTTGGCAGAACTTCTGTGCTTCTTAAGCACTGAGTCTTCCTCTATTCTCCTTGACAGCCTATTTTTCCCCTAGGAGCTCACTTTTTCTCTTTTTTCCCTTACAAAAGCACGGGCCCCCCTAAGATATGAGTCTTCCTTTCCTGTTCCCTTACACCTCACTCTTCGCCTATGTTAAAAATCCTGGGCGTTCCCTACTGGCTGAGTCTTGTTCTGTGCCTCACTCGACAGTACCTTGGTGTCCTGTAAGCACTGAGTCTTCCTCTCCCCCTCCCTTATAAAACCTCATTGTCCCCTAAGCACTGAATCCTCCTCTCTTTATCCCCTCACAGAACTTCGGTTTCCCCTAAGTGCTGAGTCTTCTTCTCCGCCTCTCTTGGCAGTACCTCGGTGTCTTCTAATGGGTGAATCTTGCTCGCCTCCTACCCTGACGGAACCTCAGAGGCCCCTAAACTTTGACTCTTCCTCTCCTAATCTGTTGTAAACCTTGGTGATCCACAAGCGCTGAGGTTTCCTCTCCTAATCCTTTACAGAACTTCGGTGTCCCCTAAGGGCTAAATGTTCCTCTCCACACTTACCGAAAATCAGTGTTTCCTTTGCATTGAGTTCTCCTGTCATCTTCTTTCACAGAACCTCCGTGTCCCCCGAGAGGTTTTTTTTCGTCTCCTCCTTCCTGAACAAAACCTCGGTGTCCCCTCTGCCTTCAGTCTTCCACTCCTCCTCCCGTACAAAACCTCACTGTCCCCTAATCGATGGTTCTTCCTCCCCTTGTCCCTTACAGAACTTCAGTGTGTCTTAAACTATGAGTCTTCCTCTCCTCCTCCTTTGATATTACCACATTTCTCCTAAGCCTTCACTCTTTGTTTCCTCTCTCCTTTACTAAACCCCATGTCCCCTATGCGTTGAATCTTCCTCTCCTTCTCCCTTGAGAGAATCTCCCTGTACTCCAAGCACTGAATATTTCTTTGCTTCTACCTTGGCAGAACCTCGATATCTGCTGAGCACAGCGTCTTCCTCATCTTCTCCCATACCAACTCTCTCTGTCTCCTAAGCGCTGAGTCTTCATCACCTCCTCCCTTACAGAAACTCACTGCTGCTAAGCGCTCGAGACTTCCCCTTCTCCTCCCTTCCAGAGCCTCGGTCTTCCCTAAGTGCTGAGCCTTCCTCTCCTCCTCCCTTGACAGAAAGGCAGTGTTCGCTACACGTGGAATCTTCCTCTTCTGCTCCATTGACAGAACCTCGGTGTCCCCTGACTGCTGAATCTTTACTCTGCTCCTACCTTGAATCTCGGTGTCTCCTAACTGCTGAGCTTCCTCTCTTCCTTCCTTTGAAAATCCCAAACTCTCCTAATTTCTGAGTCCTCCTCTCCTCTCCCCTTACAGAACCTAGGTGTGTTTTAAACCCTGAGTCTTAATCTTTTCCTACCTTGGCAGAACATCTGTGTCTCTTAAGCACTGAGCCTTCCTCTCCCCTCCTTCACAGCCTGTGTGTGTCCTAAGCGCTGACTCTTTCTCTCTTTTTCCCTTAGAAGCACGGGTTCCCCTAAGTGATGAGTCTTTCTTTCCTATTCCCTTACACAACCTCACTCTCCGCCTATCTTAAAAATCCTGGGCGTCCCGTAAGCGCTGAGTTTTGTTCTGTGCTTCACTCGGCAGTACCTTGGTGTCCTCGAAGCGCTGAGTCTTCCTCTCCCCCTCCCTGATAAAACCTCAGTGCCCCCTAGGCGCTGAGTCCTCCTCTCCTCATCCCTTGAGAGAACTTCGGTGTCCCCTAAGCGCTGAGCCTTCTCCACCTCTTTTGGCAGTACCTTGATGTCTCCTAAGGGCTGAATCTTCCTCTCAACCTACCCTGACGCAACCTCAGAGGACCCTAAACTCTGACTCTTCCCTTCCTCGTGTGCTATAAAACCTCGGAGATCCACAAGCACTGAGGCTTCCTCTTCTCCCCCTATACAGAACCTCGCTGTCCCCTACCTGCTAAATGTTCCTCTCCTCCCTTACGCCAAATCACTGTTTCTTATGCATTGAGTCTTTCTATCAGCCTCCATCACAGAACCTAGGTGACCACCAAGAGGTGGTTCTTCCTCTCCTCCTTCCTTGACAAAACCCCGTGTCCCCTATGCGTTGAGTGTTCCGCACCTCCTCTGATACAGAACCTCGCTCTCCCGTAATCACTGATTCTTCCTCTCCTCCTCCCTTAAATCGTTAGTGTTTTTTCAAGACTTGGTCTTCCTCTTCTCTTCCGCTACAGAACCTCTCTCTCCCCTGAGTCATGAGTCTTTCCACCTCCCTTAGTGAAAATCCGTGTTGCCCAAGCAGTGAGCCTTCCTCTCCTTCTTCCTTATGGAACCTCAGTGTCCCCTATGCGCTGAGTTCTTCTCTCCTCATCCTTTGACAGAAGTACGGTGTTGCCTAAGCACTGAGTCGTCTTCTCCGCTTAACTTGCCATTACCTCATTGTTGTCTATGGGCTTAATCTTCCTCTCCTCCTACCTTGACAGAACCTCAGAGGCCCCTAAACTCTGACTCTCCCTCTCCTCATGTGTTCTAAAACCGTGGTGATCCAAAAGCGCTGCGGCTTCTTTTCCTCCTACTTTACAGAACCTCAGTGTCCTCTAAATGTTCCCCTCCTTCAGCCGTACACAAAAGCAGTGTTCCCCATGCATTGAGATTCCTATTCTCCTCCCTCACTGAACCTCAGTGTACCCGAAGAGGTCTTTTTTCGTCTCCTCCTTCCTTCACAAAACCTCTTTGTCCCCTATGCGTTGAGTCTTCCACTTCTGCTCCCTTACACAACCTCACTCTCCCCTCATCGCTGATTCTTCCACTCTTTGTCCCTTACAGAACTTCGGTGTGTCTTAAACTCTGAGTCTTCCTCTCCTCCTCCTTTCATATTACCACATTTTTCCTAAGCCTTCACGCTTTGTCTCCTCCTCCCTTTACAGAACCCCATGTCCCCTATGCACTGAGTCTTCCTCTCCTTCTCCCTTGAGAGAATCTCCGTGCTCTCTAAGAACTGAATCTTTCTCTACTCCTACCTTGGCAGAACCTCGATATCTGCTGCATACAGCGTCTTCCTCATCTCCTCCCATACAAACCATCTATGTCTCCTAAGTGCTGAGTCTTCATCACCTCCTGCCTTACAGAAACTCACTGTTGCTAAGCTCTCAAGACTTCCTCCTCTCCTACCTTACAGAGCCTCAGTCTCCCATCAGTGCTGAGCCTTCCTCTCCTCCTCCCTTGACAGAACAGTAGTGTTCGCTTCACGCGGAATCTTCGTTTTCGGCTCCTTTGACAGATCCTCGGTGTCCCCTAAGTGCTGAATCTTTACTCTGCTTCTACCTTGATAGAATCTCGGTGTCTCCTAAGTGCTGAGCCTTCCTCTGCTCCTGTCTTGACAGAACCTCAGTGTCCCTTCAGCGCTGAGTTTTCTTCTCTAGCACCATTACTGAACATCAGTGTCCACTAAGTATTGAGTTTTCTTCTGCTCCTCCCTTACAGCACCTCGGTTTCCTCTAAAGCCTGAGTCTTCCTTTCCTTCTCCCTTACACTACCGTGGTCCCCCTTGGTCACTCACTCTTCCTCTGGGTCTCCATCACAGAAACTCGGTGTACCATAAGTTCTGAGACCTCCTCTCCTCTCTCCTTACAGAATTTCGGTGGCCCTTAAACACTGCGTATTCCTCCCCTCCTCCCTTACACAACCTTGGTGTGCACTGAGCGCTGAGTATTCCTGTCCTCCTCTCTTCAGAGAACCTGTTCCCTAAGCACTCAGTCTTCCTTTGTGCACTCTTGACAGAACCTTGAAGACATCTGAGCACTGAATCTTCCTCTCGTGTTCCCTTACAGAGTCTCAGTGTCCACTTATCCTGGAGACTTCCTCTTCTCCTGTCTTACAAATCCTCGGTGTTCCCTAAGCGCAGTCTTCCTCTCCTGCTCCCTTACACAACCTCAGGGTTCCCTAAGCATTGAGTCTTCTTTCCTTTCCATCCTTACAAAACCTCAGTGTCCCCTACTCGGTGGTCTTTCCTCTCCTTTCACCTTACAGAACCTCAGTGTTCTTTCAACCCTGAGTCTTCCTCTACCCTCCCTAGAGAGAGCTTCAGTGCCCTATCACAGCTCAGCCCTCTTTTCTTCCTCCATTACATATCAGTGCTGTTACATGAGCATTGAGTCTTCTTCTCCCTGGACGGAACCTTAGTGTTCCCTTAGCTCTGAACCATCCTTTCCTCTTCCCTTACAGATTTTGTCTGCCCCCTCCAAGCTCGGATTCTTCCTCTCCTCATCGCTTACAAAAGCTCCATGTACCCTAAGCTCTGAAACTTCCTCTTCTCCTCACTTTGAAAACTCGGTGTCACATAAACGCTGTGTTTTCTCTCCACGCCCTCTTAAATACTGTCAAAATCCCCAAGGGCTGAGACTTCCTTTCCTCTTCGCTTAAACAACCTTGGGGTCCCTTCTGCCCGAACCTTCCTCTCCACTTCTCTTGTATCATCTCGGTTTACCCAAAGCACCGAGCCTTGCTCCCATCTCTTTGAGAACCACTGTGTCCCCCAAGTGCTGACACTTTCTTCCTTCTTTACAGAACCTTGGTGTCCCCTACGCGCTGCTTTTTTCTCTCCTCCTCCATTACAAACCTTGTTGTTCCTTCAGCGCTTACCCTTCCTCTTCTCCTCCCTTATGGAACCTCTTTCTTCCCTGAGCGATGAGCTTTTCGACCTCCCTTACTGAAAATCAGTGTCGTCCAAGCGCTGAAGGACCCTCACTCCCTTTACAGAGCCTTAGTGTTCCCTGAGCGCTGAGTCTTCCTCTCCTCTTCCTTGTAGAAACTCAATGATCCCTAAGCATTGAGTCTTCATCTCTTCCTCCCCTGACAGTACCTCAGTTTTCCATAAGAGCTGGGTCTTCCTCTCTTCCACCGCAGGAAAAAAACTCGCTGTCTCCTTTAACGCTGAGTTGTCCTATTCTCCTCCCTTGACAGAACCTCAGTATACCCTAATTTTTGAGCCTTCCTTTACTAATCTCTTCGAGACCTTCGGTGTCTCCTAACTGCTGAGCTTCCTCTCTTCCTTCCTTTGAAAATCTCCAAGTCCCCTCATTTCTGAGACTTCCTCTCCTCTCCCCTTCCAGAACCTCCTTGTGCTTTAGACCCTGAGTCTTATTCTTTTCCTACCTTGGCAGAACTTCTGTGCTTCTTAAGCACTGAGTCTTCCTCTATTCTCCTTGACAGCCTATTTTTCCCCTAGGAGCTCACTTTTTCTCTTTTTTCCCTTACAAAAGCACGGGCCCCCCTAAGATATGAGTCTTCCTTTCCTGTTCCCTTACACCTCACTCTTCGCCTATGTTAAAAATCCTGGGCGTTCCCTACTGGCTGAGTCTTGTTCTGTGCCTCACTCGACAGTACCTTGGTGTCCTGTAAGCACTGAGTCTTCCTCTCCCCCTCCCTTATAAAACCTCATTGTCCCCTAAGCACTGAATCCTCCTCTCTTTATCCCCTCACAGAACTTCGGTTTCCCCTAAGTGCTGAGTCTTCTTCTCCGCCTCTCTTGGCAGTACCTCGGTGTCTTCTAATGGGTGAATCTTGCTCGCCTCCTACCCTGACGGAACCTCAGAGGCCCCTAAACTTTGACTCTTCCTCTCCTAATCTGTTGTAAACCTTGGTGATCCACAAGCGCTGAGGTTTCCTCTCCTAATCCTTTACAGAACTTCGGTGTCCCCTAAGGGCTAAATGTTCCTCTCCACACTTACCGAAAATCAGTGTTTCCTTTGCATTGAGTTCTCCTGTCATCTTCTTTCACAGAACCTCCGTGTCCCCCGAGAGGTTTTTTTTCGTCTCCTCCTTCCTGAACAAAACCTCGGTGTCCCCTCTGCCTTCAGTCTTCCACTCCTCCTCCCGTACAAAACCTCACTGTCCCCTAATCGATGGTTCTTCCTCCCCTTGTCCCTTACAGAACTTCAGTGTGTCTTAAACTATGAGTCTTCCTCTCCTCCTCCTTTGATATTACCACATTTCTCCTAAGCCTTCACTCTTTGTTTCCTCTCTCCTTTACTAAACCCCATGTCCCCTATGCGTTGAATCTTCCTCTCCTTCTCCCTTGAGAGAATCTCCCTGTACTCCAAGCACTGAATATTTCTTTGCTTCTACCTTGGCAGAACCTCGATATCTGCTGAGCACAGCGTCTTCCTCATCTTCTCCCATACCAACTCTCTCTGTCTCCTAAGCGCTGAGTCTTCATCACCTCCTCCCTTACAGAAACTCACTGCTGCTAAGCGCTCGAGACTTCCCCTTCTCCTCCCTTCCAGAGCCTCGGTCTTCCCTAAGTGCTGAGCCTTCCTCTCCTCCTCCCTTGACAGAAAGGCAGTGTTCGCTACACGTGGAATCTTCCTCTTCTGCTCCATTGACAGAACCTCGGTGTCCCCTGACTGCTGAATCTTTACTCTGCTCCTACCTTGAATCTCGGTGTCTCCTAACTGCTGAGCTTCCTCTCTTCCTTCCTTTGAAAATCCCAAACTCTCCTAATTTCTGAGTCCTCCTCTCCTCTCCCCTTACAGAACCTAGGTGTGTTTTAAACCCTGAGTCTTAATCTTTTCCTACCTTGGCAGAACATCTGTGTCTCTTAAGCACTGAGCCTTCCTCTCCCCTCCTTCACAGCCTGTGTGTGTCCTAAGCGCTGACTCTTTCTCTCTTTTTCCCTTAGAAGCACGGGTTCCCCTAAGTGATGAGTCTTTCTTTCCTATTCCCTTACACAACCTCACTCTCCGCCTATCTTAAAAATCCTGGGCGTCCCGTAAGCGCTGAGTTTTGTTCTGTGCTTCACTCGGCAGTACCTTGGTGTCCTCGAAGCGCTGAGTCTTCCTCTCCCCCTCCCTGATAAAACCTCAGTGCCCCCTAGGCGCTGAGTCCTCCTCTCCTCATCCCTTGAGAGAACTTCGGTGTCCCCTAAGCGCTGAGCCTTCTCCACCTCTTTTGGCAGTACCTTGATGTCTCCTAAGGGCTGAATCTTCCTCTCAACCTACCCTGACGCAACCTCAGAGGACCCTAAACTCTGACTCTTCCCTTCCTCGTGTGCTATAAAACCTCGGAGATCCACAAGCACTGAGGCTTCCTCTTCTCCCCCTATACAGAACCTCGCTGTCCCCTACCTGCTAAATGTTCCTCTCCTCCCTTACGCCAAATCACTGTTTCTTATGCATTGAGTCTTTCTATCAGCCTCCATCACAGAACCTAGGTGACCACCAAGAGGTGGTTCTTCCTCTCCTCCTTCCTTGACAAAACCCCGTGTCCCCTATGCGTTGAGTGTTCCGCACCTCCTCTGATACAGAACCTCGCTCTCCCGTAATCACTGATTCTTCCTCTCCTCCTCCCTTAAATCGTTAGTGTTTTTTCAAGACTTGGTCTTCCTCTTCTCTTCCGCTACAGAACCTCTCTCTCCCCTGAGTCATGAGTCTTTCCACCTCCCTTAGTGAAAATCCGTGTTGCCCAAGCAGTGAGCCTTCCTCTCCTTCTTCCTTATGGAACCTCAGTGTCCCCTATGCGCTGAGTTCTTCTCTCCTCATCCTTTGACAGAAGTACGGTGTTGCCTAAGCACTGAGTCGTCTTCTCCGCTTAACTTGCCATTACCTCATTGTTGTCTATGGGCTTAATCTTCCTCTCCTCCTACCTTGACAGAACCTCAGAGGCCCCTAAACTCTGACTCTCCCCTCTCCTCATGTGTT